>NW_018021478.1:0-43853 GCF_002006095.1 Pseudomyrmex gracilis
AATGTATAAAAAATTGTAAAATGAAACTTGAAAATTGAAAACACACTGATAAAGAATTGTAATAAAGCAGAGTAATAGATATCCTTTTTGGAATTGCAACTTTTCAGACGTATATATTTGTGTACCGGCAAAACACCTTTGTCTAATATACATGTTTTCTTGTGTAATTTGTATTTATACGTATATATGTAGTTTTTGAGAAAATAAA
Source organism: Pseudomyrmex gracilis (assembly GCF_002006095.1). Lineage (NCBI taxonomy): Eukaryota > Metazoa > Arthropoda > Insecta > Hymenoptera > Formicidae > Pseudomyrmex > Pseudomyrmex gracilis. The sequence continues at coordinate 209 of NW_018021478.1, forward strand.
ATAAAATTTATAAAGCAAAAAGCAGCAAATGATGATGTAAAAGGAGATGATACACTCCACGAATTCTGATGCTGCTCGCTAAAATAATATTATTTTCTTGACTATCACATCTTTTTTTGTTTATCACAATTTATATTGTGTGGAAAGTTGCAATGTTTTTTTTATCCTTTTCTGTTCTCCTTTCGTATCTTTTCATCACGAGATCGGTCATTTTAAATTTCAAAAAAAATCAAATTCACGCTCTCGAATATACTCACACACTTAAAGAAAGTGACCATTTAAATTCGTGCACATAGCACAGAATAGAACCCCACGCTGTGGACATAGCGCACCGACATTTTGCTCGTGGACTGGCTGTGTAGTTCCAATGTGTACCACTCGTGGACATGTGCTAGTTTACGGGGCGGAAAAGTGATTACAAATTCTTTTATGGGCCTGGTCGCTCTCAGACTTCTCTCTGGTTCTATTCCGTGCTATGAGAACCGCCGTCCGTGTGCACTCGTGCATAACAGTGCAGACATATTAAGCTTGTTCTACATTAATCGCAAGCGCAAACGCAAGGAACGGGTCTGGTAGAATTGACTAATCGTATTGATCAAATCGGCCAATTGACCAGCGTGATTGGTCAATTCTACGAGATCTATTTTGCGTTTGCGCTTGCGATCAATGTAGAACGGGCTTTATGTCGATTGATGTTCTCAATTGTGTGCGTATCCTCACCACGTCGGTGTCCTCATAGCACGGAATAGAACTTTTTCCACAAACTTAGCACGGGATAGAACCTTGTCTACGAATAGCTATCGCAGAAACTCTCATGGCCGTGGCCGCCCTCAGGCTTCTCTCTGATATTAGTTTACATCTTTAACTTTTTGTATGATAATTGTATGATAAATATGCAGTTAATTCAAACTAATTTAAATATTTATATTTCAACTTGTAAATGAACTAAAACAGAGATTGGAACGTAGGAACATTACAAATTCATTTAAGATGTGCTTACACAAAGAGTAGTTTTAATTCATTGATGAATTATAGAAAAAAAACTCGTAGGTGTAATTTACTTCAATGACATTACTATTTTTTAAATTAAAGGTATACGAGAATTATTATCTCATGCATACAAAAGATAAAAAAGAGGGAAACTTATTTAAATCCGGAATCATATCTTAAATATGTTAAATATCTGTATTAAAGTGTTTTTCGTTCTCTTCTCTAATTTATATATAAAATAACTTAAAGTAATCTTATCTTTTTTGTAAAAAAAAAACATTAAATGATAAATCATAATAAATTTACATTATCTATTAAATAAAATATTTAAAAATTAGTATATAATATCAGATATAAAAATTATATATATTTTAACATTGTTTAATATTATATATATTAATAATATTTAAATAGTAATCTCGTAGTATTACATAATATTACATAATATTTAAATAGTAATCTTGTACAGTAGTATTACATAATATTAAAGTCTCTCTCTCTTTCTCTCTCTCTCTCTCTCTCTCTCTCTCTCTCTCTCTCTCTCATGGTTTGATAGAAAACCTTTTTCTACAATTATTCTGAAAGTAAATTCGTATTTACACTGAAAAGAGAGAGAAAAAAAGAAAGAGAGAGAGAGAGAGAGAGAGAGAGAGAGAGAAAGAGAAAGAAAGAAAAAAAGAAAGAAAGAAAGAGAAAAAAAGATCCACATTCCGATCAATGTCCACACACGATATCCTTGAATTCAATAAAACTTCAAGGATATTTGTTGTTCGGAGGTTAAAAGATTAAATACATTGTCTTTGGGTGATTTCCTTTAACAAAATGTCAATGAAGTACATTTATTAATTTATTAAAGACCATTTGGTAATTATAATTAAGCCACTCATTTATCAAATCGATTAACTCAAAAACACAAACGAAAAAGAACTGATTAAAATAATATATATATATATTTTTTTAAATTTTTTTCTAATTAAAATTCAAATTTTAAATATAAAGTGTTAAGCATCAATCAAGTAATGCATACATAAATGATTATATACAATTATACATTTAAAATTGAGTCAATTTCATTTATGATTGTATATAATTGTTTACGGATTTTTTTCGGATTTTTTGCATCTAAAAACGAAAAGAATAAGCAAAAAGAATGATTTCTATATGTATATATTTTATTAATAATTCCTATGCTATAAAATAGAAAACTCGTGATTAATTAAGTTTTATTTTTCTTAGACAATAATGCCTCTCATTTTTACTTGTTTAGTCTGCATATATTAAAAAACTATTCAAAGATATTTTAAAGCAAAAATATTTTTTAAACATGTTTTCAAATAGAATAAAGTTGATCTTTTTTTTCTTCCCGGTAAAAAATTTTTCATATATACTTATACACAAATTAAAATAATTACATCCAATTATGCAAATTTATATACCGAATATGTCCATACAATTTTATACACGGAGAAGTTCTTTTTTTAAGAGAATGGCTTCAGAGATATTCCATATCAAATTACAAAATAACTCTATTAGTATCATGATAGATTCAAAAAAATTATATAAAACTATATTTTAAAAAATTATATAAAACTATATTTTAAACAAATTGTTGATATATAATCATATATACTTATACACAAATTAAAAAAAAGTTGTTACATCTAATTATGCAAATTTCTATGCCGAATATGTCCATACAATTTTATTTGCATGGAAAATTTTTTACCAGGTTTTTATTTTAAACACAACCTTTGTCCATATTTCAAAACCTCTTTGAGCTTTCTAGTTAGTTCATTGTCAGAAATAAATGTTCAAAGTACAAGATCTCTGTGAAGATCTCCAGAATGTTAGAAATAAATGTACAAAGTACAAGATCTCCGTGACAAACGAGTGAAGATAAAGTGATGAAATGACCGAACAAGTGGTTTTATACCGGATACGTAAACCCACGTGTGCATGTCTATACTTTGACAGATAAAACATTTACATATTTATTCAGAATCATTTTTATCGTATTTTAGAATCTAATATATTTTTTATGTTTATGTACAAGTTATTAATGTTTTCCAATAGTTGGGAGAAGTTGACACACTACACCAGAACTTCTCAAAATGTTTTGTTTTGCTAACAAGATCTATGTTGCAGTATTTCGAAGTGCGAACGAGTAAAAAAAGCAGAACCGAAAAAAAAACTATTTTTAAGTTAATATAATATATATATGTAATATATATATATATTACGACCGGTATGGATAGCCGTGCTATTTATACCGGAATTAGAAAACAGAAGAGTTACCTTAGCGACGGTTGTTTTGAGCCAAGATTCGAATCGTGGAATCGCGGGGAGTTTGACGCGCGGCGCCGATTTTGAAAAAATTCTTGTTTGTAATTCAATACAGCTTGTAAGTGTGTGATACGTAATAAAAGCACTGCATTTACAAATCTCGCTCGAGTTGGTGATTTAAAGCCGTGAGTTATACGTGTAGTGCGTAACAATGTATTTACTATGTAACTCTTGCACACATCATTGTGGAATATTTTCAAGTATATACACGCATTCTCATTTGGAAATCGCTGTATGGTAGAAGTAATTTTCCGACTCCAGTAATTTTCCGCTTGTATGAGACCGATCTTTCTTAGAATGTTTATTTCCGTTTAGTTAGCGACCGACTGGTAACAAAAAAAGAAAATTATATGTTTCTCTTTTTCTTGAACGTTTTTTATATTTTCATTGTGTGCGTAGTTATTTCAATAAATTAAAAACTTTCTGATCGCATTTTCATCCAAAGATATAAGAGATGTGACTTATCATACAATGATTACACATTGTACCCAATATTTTATATAATGTCGCATATATTTTATTTTTGTTTTTTAATAATTTATTTTTTTTAATGTCACTTTATGGTTTTTCTTACGCAGGTTGTTGGCTCGAGTTTGCTGACAGTAAACATCATGTATCGACGCGTAATAAGACGCGTGTACATTTTTTGCGTCCAAACAATAGTCTTATTCTCGAAACGTCGTCATCATTGTGCCAAGCGAATTTCAATTCTTCCAAACAACAATCACACCGCAATACGCCAATTAATAAGTCGCAGAATGGCACGGCCAAGGTCGAGAGTCCGACCGATAGATATAAAATTTTCTCTTTGCAAGCTTGTATACGACTTTTGTCTCCTTTCTCTCCCCGCTTGGTCGCCAGATACTTAGCAAATCGCTCCCATATTCGTTTGCAGCCCGCATCGTTAACTTCGTACGTCGTAAGTTTCGTTAATTTTGTCTATCGCAATATGAATTACATGAGAAAGACAAAGCGCGCAAATCGAACTCTCTTGTGTATGCGAACTACAAATCTAAATTCTCGCAAAAGAATTATGTTGAAATTTTCAATTTAAGTAATCGAAAAAAATTTGACAGAAAAAACCATAATTCTTATTATCATAATCAATGTTGTGTGATACGGTAAAAAAGTTGTTAACGAGTTTTTTGAAAGGTTTTTTAAATTTTTCTTCTGCAATATTGTTTTAGAACATATTCACGCTTGTGAGACAGGTTTCCCTTATCTTCCTCATTTCTGCATTATTTAGTTTAGCATGTGATATGTATATTTATTTGTCTAATACATGTATATTTATTTGTCTAAAGTGCTTGTCTCACCTTTTGACTCTGTACAATGTAAGTATATATGTTTCAATTGACATATGAATAAAGATTAAGTTCATTCTGTGAATTTATGATCAGCTTTGCTTGAGTATATGATAGTAGAGTGTCGGTACGAGAAGAGAACTTGACGAAAGTGAATCGTTGCCCTTGACACGAGTGAGTGACTTGACTTAAACGGGAATCTACTTTATGTTACTCGTATGTTATACGATCTCAGATAAATGTGATATATTTTAGCACGTACGAAAGATAAAACACATTGCAAGTAAGTCGCGATAAAAGCTGTTTGTTTAATTATACGTTATCATGCAAAACAAAAAAAAAAAGCTTTTTATATAGTTTATAATTATTGTTACAATTTTATAAGTTTTTAAATTATTTTTCAATTTTTATTCGATGGCACGAGGATATTTCAACAAGGAAAAAAATATGATATCGTGAATCAACAGCGTCAGTTTGATTGAAATATATTCTGTTGATGAGATATCAATATTATTGCACAACAGATAATTGCTTTTTAAGAATTTAGACATTATAAAGTAATCGCATATTGCAAATAAATTAAATATTTATTTTTTGGAAGGCCGTTGACTTTAATTAAATTCTCCATTTAAATTAAAACTCCATGTTTTTTTGCGTATAAAAACGTTAAATATAGCACTCATTAGTTATGTACGTCACATATATTATAAACTTGTTTGCGATGCGTATTCATTTACAAATAAAGACCACCCAGTGTCAAAGTTCGTTGTGCGCATTACAAAAACAAAGGAAGAGAAAGAGAGAGAGAGACAGAGAGAAAACATTAAAGTAAGTTATATATACATAGCTTCTGGAACTAGTTTCAATAGCGTCTCAATTTTAATGAACTGATTTAGGATGGTTCTTGTAAAATATCTTAAGTGCCAATTATTAATCACCATTATATACGTCACGCGCATATTCGTTATCATTTGACTTCACGTGTAGAGACATTAATTTATTCACTCATAAAAAACAAGATACAAGAAATAAATTTATACGTAATCAATTGCGTCTATTGCTGTTTTACACTTATGATGGAAAACATTTTTTTTTCCAATCTAAAATAGAATTTTAATTGTAAAATAGGAAAATTAGCAAATCCTTGATTATGCATAAACACATCTCTTGTATCTTGTTTTTATGAGTAAGTAAATTAATTAGTAAGTTAATTAATGTCTTTACGCGTGTGAAGTCAAACGATAATGCTTATGCGCCTGACGCGCACAATAATTATTGTGTATACAATGATTTAAACTTATTAGATTTTGTTTCCATTGTTTTATCTCGTTAGATTTAAATGCAATCTATTAATTCATTTTTTCTCGGGTTAATTTCGAAGAATTTTGCGTCATATAAATTTATCATACGTAATGTGTGTGCAAAGCAATAACAAAGTATAACGCAACATAAAAGTGTAACACAACATTCAACAAGTATTATGTCAAGACGCGCTTAAAGTTTTAGCGATAAGTTAACGGAGCACTTGTAATTAGAAAGGAAAAGAGAAGAAGAGAGAGAGAGAAGTATATGCGTTAAGTGAATACATACATAGACATAACATTCAATGTCACCAAGTATTTTTTATTATCTTCACGTATACGGAATGAATTTTTTATTGATGTAATCCTAAACTCACTAAAAAAAAAGAGAGAAATACGTTATATATCTGACATATCTTCAGTGAAATTAAGCAAATATCCTTGTTAAATATGTATACGCTTGTAAATTACAGAAAAAGAACGAGACTCTCGTTAACAATTGGAGCGTTAATAAGTACGAATATATATACATACGTATACGCAACTGTACGTATGTAATACTGTTAATTAAGATTTAACTTTAGGTTTTGGCAATTTAAAATTAAAGGTATAAAAACTATTCTTTTTGCTTGGCAGTTTTCAATTATTTTAAAAGTTACTTTTTAGTTTATAAAAAATTAATATATGCGATATATATACACATATCATATACTACTTTAATAATAATAACGAAATCAAGAAATAATTGTTTTATTTTAAATAAAAAATGCAACTTCTCATCTTTTTCTTTTATCTTCACCATGTGTCTCAAAAAACCACTTATAAACCACTTATAAAACTTCTGCAATTTTGTAACTGAAAAAAGATTCTCCAAGAATGTTAATTAAGAAAAGTATTATTTATACTATGTTATACAAAGATAATGTAAGTAACGAAAAAAACGGAGAAAGAAAGATGCTCTTAGAGAAAAAAGAAAAAACTACGTTGAGATTAACTTTATTACGAACAACATTCTTGCATAGTCACAATTAAGGTCAATCGTAGTCAATTTTATTCATTCGAATCGATTACGATTAAATTAATAATATTGTTTACATATTTTTTTACGCAAGTTTTTACTACACTACTACACGCACATATTACAACGCATACATTGGAACTATTATAATTAATGTTCCATTCTTCGTCGTAGACAGCACTGCATCTCAATGATATTGTCTCACTGAACGTATAAATTTTGATATATACTTAAGAGAAAGACGAAGGTTTCTTTCTCTTAACTACAAATACTATAAATATGTAACATATGTAAAATATGTAAACAATAACTATAAATATGTAAAATATGTAAACAATATTGATGATACATATGCTTCATTTAATTAAATAAAACCACTTATATTATATATATTTATAAAGAACTCAGTAGCACAATAAAGTACAGGCGACATTGAAAGATCTTAGAGAAATTTTGTTTCATAAATAAGTTATTCACATATTTCAAAAATAACAACAATATATATATATGAAATATTTTTACTAAAATACTTAAAAATTGACTCAAGAAACAAATTATTTACAAAAAGCTCCAACAATTTTTTACATTATATTTATAATTAAAAACTAAAAAATTATATGAAAGCGTAATCTGATCTGCACAACCATGCGTTACATCTTTATACTTGTTCTAACATATTTCTTCACAATACAAACGCGATTGTGAATTTCGTGCAATAAATAAGAGCGCAATATATTGGAGTATTGTTCACGCATTTTTAAAACTATCACAAGTTATATCACAAGATCAAAAATCATATATCAACAAATTTATAATCCATACGGAGTGATACATAGTAATTACCTGTAATCAATAAAAATGAAGTAAGAGTAAGTAACTTAAAAAATCTTAAACGGAATTACTCGCGCTAATAAATAATTTGTTATGTAAAGCGTAGAATGTTTCGCACCCTTACTTTTATTATCTGACTTAAATGCATTCTATTCACAATGATGAAATCGTATACTCACTCGGGAGCATTTAAAATTCAGACATTTCGGCTTAATTTCGCGTACGGGTATCATAGATGTGCGTAAATTAATCTATAGAGTATATACAAAATGAACTATAGATAAATGTGTCATTTGCATTTTTGCGGAATTCAGCCTTTATCTTCTTTGTCGTTCTTATCTTCATTTGGGGTGGTGATAGTAAAAGCGTAAGAGTCAGTGGAAGGTCAGGTGGGGAATTCAACGGTCGTATAATTACCACACACATTCACATTTTGCATTCGTGTTACAAAGCCGATATAAGACCATGTGATAGTAGCGGCGAAGTCAGTTTGCCGATAGGTAGCTCGCAGAAGAGGTGCTTGCTCTTATTCGAATTCATACTTATTGTTGGATTTATATTTAACCGATTTTTTTACTTTTTTTTTATTTTCTTTATATATATGTATATATTATATCGTTTTTGTGACCAAATCCAAATATTTCGAGAATCCAATCGTCAAGTGTTTGTGGTGATTTGCTGAAACGTTTTAACGCACGACGATTTTATATCGAGATAACAACGTTAACACAGCGACATAGTGAGTATTAACGCGATTTTGCGCGTCCCACGTGCAAAATCCGTACCTAGTTGTTTGTTAAATATTCACACATTTCTTTATCAACAAACGTTCTATTTATTTTCTCTCTCTCTCTTTCTCTCTCTTTTTCTTAAATAATGATTATTATCATATTAATGTATGTATTTGTTTTAAAAACTAAGATAAAATTGAAATATCATATTGAGTTCGTAATAATAAATATATAAATTCGACGAATTTATAGAGATATTATGCAAAATTAATGTAATAAACTTCAGTGTATCAAGTTTGTCATTATGTTTCGACTTTTATTTTAAGTCTTCATCAGTTAATACGATACGTTATAAAATATTATGTAAAATAAATAGCAGAGATTTTCCAAACAAATCATGAACAAAATACAAAAAATATAAAAATATAAAAACATACACTTTAAATTAACAATTATTTTAAGACGAAAGTATTCAACAATGTAAAGTTCTCATTCTTTCGCTTTAAATGATTTTTACATTAAAATGTTAAAATTTTTTGCAAAATTCTTAAAACTAATATAAATACTGTCACGAATAAAATTTTGTCAACACTAAGTCCAAAACTGAAAATCAAATTTCATAAAAGTTCTACGTAATATCGTTCAAAAGAATTAACAAATTCGTGCAAGTTTTAGATAATAAACCAAATAATTTTATAAGACTAATATCCAAAATGTAACAAAAAATTTAAATGCAATAGAACAGCGTGAACGTGAAAGATAGCGAGCTTTATTGTATATGTCAAAAACTCTATACAACTTCAATTACTGATTACAATGTCAATTACTGATTTAAGTCATTTAATTTTTCTTAAAATTGGTAAACAAGTTGTCTAAAACTATTTTATCACGTATTACATCAACTGATAAACACTTAAAATATAGTCAGAACATGTGAATACATTAAAGTTTGTTAATTTACATATTATCCATTTATTTTATACAGCTGACTTCAGCAATTAAAAGACCTACATGAATATTTGATACTGTTACTTGATTGCTTTATTGCAGACGTTATCGTTTCAATCATTTTGAAAAAGACGGCTGATTTAAGTTTAAACCTATCACACGAAACACACAAAATAAACCAAAATCACTTCCGGATTTCTTTAGCGCGAATTTGTGTGGTTGAATAGTTGCTATATTTCTGTCTTGAACTGTGTGATTTCATCTTTAAAAAAAACATTAAAAGCTGTAAATACCTGACTATAAAAACAAAAGTGAAGTATCCTTAAAGAGAAATAGTGTAATAGGTATAGATTTTTTTCTTTAGCAACAATTATCAATGCCGTGGCTACATTCTGACACAAACGCTTCGGGCAATAATAAGCCAATGTTTGACATTTGTTTTTCTGAAGTGTGAAACTTGTCACCGACAACAGCGCAGTATGATGTTACTGTCGCTATCTATGCGTCATGTTTTGAATATTTTAATATTCTTTAAATAATATTCTCTAATGAATAAATAAAAATTTATAAAATGAGTAAATAAAAATTTAAAACAAGTCATTTTGACTAGCCGGTGGTTCTAGTGTTAATTGGTTTTCTTTAAATCGTTTATATGTTAATTGGTACTTTTAATCGTTTATGTGTTAATTGGTTTAAATCGTTTATATGACGTTGCGTATACATTATATCGCAACATCAATCTTAATGAATAATCGTAAATCATTGTCATAAAAAGGAGACTTGAATTATTCTGTTTCCTTCCACAATTCATTATAAGAATGAAATTGCAACTTATGACTAAAAGTATGCAATATATGTATCTATTAAATTATTATTGTCCACCTATTTGTTTATAAATCTTGAAACGCAAACGGAACTATCGCGACCTTCACATTTGTTGTTTAGCACACTACAAGTGAATTGCTTTTTAGTCGTGTAAAATCATCGTATATAATAAAAAAAAAAAAAAAAAAGAGAGAGAATTGACGCAATAGCACGCAGACTATCAAAGGCGCATACCTTACCTTAAGGCAAAGGCGTCGCAGTTTACTTTCGTTTAATGCGGAGAAGATGCAAACTTGACTCGCCAAGCAAATAGATACTCAAGACTCTTTGTTACCTCGTCATCTTTGATTTTATGACGTTAGAAACGAGAAAGATCAAGAAAAATCGCCAAAGTTTATTTATAATGCACTTTATTAAAAATAAACAAATATTTCTGTGCAAACGCAAAATCCGTTTCCATCACACGTAGAATCCAGAGTACATTGTCGCTTCTGTCATATTTAAAATCCAAGAGAGATATTGGGGGAAAACCTTAAGAGAAGCAGCGACGAAAAGGCAGCCACGATTCGAAATGTATTATAAAATGCGTCTTGAAGAGATTCTATACGCATTTTATCGTTTTTTTATGCATTTGTAAAAAAACCTGTCTGTCTGATTCTTCGAAAAAAATATATATTTCTCGCTCAAATAAAAAAAAAAATGTCAACTTGTTATGTATATGCATAAAAAACCAATTATCGACTGTAATGCGGAAATTGTACGATGATTATTGCAATGTAAATTTTTTACATATTTATAATCGTTCGTTGAAAAAGTTTACAAAACTTTTCCACGTGTATATTTTCTGTACTCACGATGAGATATAGAGATTGTTCGATTATACAATCGGACAAGGTTTGAGAAAATAACTGTTCAAAAAATTAGCTGCAACATTGGATTGTCTGTTGCGCGGGAAATTGTTCCGAGACGTTTTTTTAGCAGAAATATTTATGACGATCGAGTTAACTGTGGCAGCGGTATCTATTGCACGTTTTCTTGTGCGACAGATCACTTATACAAGATAGAAGAAAGTAAGAACAACCTATAATTAAGAAAATTTGTTAAATATTACATCTTGTCGAAGAAACTGAGATTGCCAGTTACAAGAACGTTACTTTGTATTAATGGCACGTGATTACGCGAAATTTTGTAACATCTCACCTCAATTCATATATTTTCTTTCGACAATGTAAATATTTTTGCAATAAAAAAGTAAAAATAATATTTTACGTAATGTTTCGTGTATCAATTTTATGAATAATTGAATTAAAAAATTGCTCTTATAAGATGGGCTCTTTATAAGAACTCTTCTTTTGCTTTTTTATTTTCTTAATTAAAAAATAATTTCAAGTGGGAGATCAACTGTGTAAATCTCTTGTCTCTTATCTCTGTCTCCATTTGACTGCACGCTTCCAAGTTATTTGTTATTAATTTATTCTTGCGGTGCAACTACTGAGTAGCAGTAATCTATAAGCTAATCTATAGGCTGTCATTCGTAAGATAATAATAATATCTTTTTTACTTACCACGGACTAACTACTCTCCGTTTTTTAACACACTGCTTCATATGAATGACCAACGATCGCCTTTTTGTAACTTATTTAACTTATTTATACATTGCGACTATTTCTTATTTTCCGACCATCTCTATGACTTTTATTATCTTTTATTTATTTATTATTTTTTTGCGACTGAAGAAGACTCAAGTCAGAGTCGAAATATATTTCGCGGTTCTATGTTTATTTTAAAGATTGTTGTATTTCCTTATTATATTAAAAATATCTTGTTTTTTGGTTCGAAAATTTGATCTCTTTTGTTATATTAATTTGTAAATAATTTCATTCTTTGTTTCAATTTCTCGGTTAGAGATACGATTTATATTCGACGCGCCAATTACGTCTGTTAATTGACATCTTATATGAGCTAAAAAATATGAAACTTGTACTGTGACACGAATGCTGGCGCCTATGATCATTACGCATCTTTGGTAGTAATCGGCAATTAGTCATCTTTTCGCAGATTTATGCACGTTTTATATAGTCTTGCTAGCAAATAAGACTATCAAGACGAGTATATCGCTTGACCACGATAGAATAGGAGACCGCATTTTTACGCAGCAAGAAAACGAGTTCTCAGGTGTATGTAGTCTCTTTGGTGACCACACTTTTCCTTTTCACGGCAATCGCGCGTTACGACATTTGCGCGGGCGCGCAAGTAGGATCGTTCGGTTTAGGTTTTTTCGCGAAATGAAACGAATATTGTTTTCGTGGAAGTTGAAAGACACATTATCTTCGCGCGTTTATTTTAATTGAACATTTTTTCGTCGAGAATGCGACGACGAAGAAACAACGTCGAATTAACCGTGCGACTCTGACAAAGGAACAGTGAATCGAATCAACCTTGAGGAAACAAGATTTGCCGGTTTTGAAATCGTTGCTCCTTACCAATTACCTATCACTCTGCGTGAAATTGCTAGATCATAAAAAGCGAACGTTTTTGGCTTACTAGTGTGCGTTTGTTACATTTGGTAATTACTAATTTCCGGGCTTTCGTCGTTATCCGATACTTCAGTAAAATTGTAGCAAGTTGCTCAACGCGCACAAAGTGTTGGCGTTACATAGTTCGACTAAAACCTGTTTTTTTTTTCTGTAATATTGCTGAGTTAAGAAACTCAGTTTTAAACTGATTCTTATAAATTATAAATATCACATTATAAGAAAAGAGTCTCTTATAAAAATTATAAATATTAAATATCAAGAGACTCTTATAAATTATAAATACCACTCTTATAAATTATAAATATCACATTGAAGAAAGAGTAAGTTTAAAACGGACATTTCCTTAATGTGATATTTATATGTAAGAATCGGATATTTGTATGTAAAAAAAGCGAAAAAAAAATAAACTAAGTGAGAATGTATCTTTTTAAAACTATTTTTATTTCATCGGAATTCTCTGAGAAAGAGAGTTTAATTTCTTTCTCGTCGTATATATTTTAAATGTGACGAGAAGTATATGTAATTTATACAGTAGCAACGTTGAGAATGACCTCCGATTCCTGAATAAAAATTCAATGAAGGAAGAGATGGACAATTGGAACCAATTGCAGGATGTGATGTAGTAACGGTGATACAAATATCAGTTTTTTTCCAAACGTTTCGACTTACATTTAAGTAATCTTCAGTGTGGATACTACATAGATATACATAATTCGGATGACAGTTACAATTAGATACAAAAAACAAAAATAACAAAATCATAGATATAAAGGAACGCATAATAATAAAAATAATAAAAATAATATAAAACTTAATAATAAAACAGTCCATTTTAGCACGGTAAATGACGACAGAAAAAAGTCTAAGTAGTGATTTGTTTGAATCAAAAAGAACTTAAAAATGTAATTTTTTTTGTTTTACAATTCGAAGTAAAGAACAAGTATTTAATTAATTAATTAAATATTAATTTTTCTAATATGTTACTGTCGATTTTTAATGGCACAAAATTGTAACATCTATAAAAAAAAACATATAAATTAAACTGTTGTATATTCTCTAACAACAAATTTTATCAAATTTAAGATTTATAAATATTTGTTGAATCTAAAAGGAACAAAAAATAAAGAAATACATATTTCAGAAAAATTGATCTATTGTCCAGAGCAAATTGCAAAAAACAAATTCAATTCGTTACTTCTCGTTTCTCTGATATTAATATTGTTTAGAGAAATGTAAATATAATAAAAGAAAAGTGTCGTGCGCTAATGTTGTGCGCTACTACAAGAACATATGTACACACGTTTTAATCAGCTTTTATGTCATAGATCATATAATGTCAATATTAACATATATTTAACGCGTCAAAAGCATAGTTATTTTTCCAGAATGCTATAGTGATGAGATAAAATCATTTACGATAATCAATTCGGCATATTATATTAAATAAGTCATGGTAATTATAATAATTATAATATGTGTGTAGAGCAAAGTCCAGTTGTATATAAAAAAAAAAAAAAACTGAGTTAGAGATTACAAGCTGCTGCAGTCTTATTTTCTTATTTAATCCCGTATCAACACGTTCGATAATCATCTCACTTAACTTTGTTCTTTTTTTTTTTTTTTTTTTTTGTATCACTGGATATGGCTTTATGTATGGAAGAGTGCACTAAATCGTGCGGTTAGAAGAAAAAAATTTTTTTTTTTTTTTTTTTTTTTTGCGATGTTTACTGGAATTTCTGCGCGTGCCATCTATGAAAATTATTTTATCATTGAAATCACGTTAAAAGAAATCACGTTTTTTCTATACGTGTGTGTGTAAGAGTTTTGAAAACCTTAGTATTGTAGAAATAAAAAGAGTCACGTTTCTTGTGGCAAAATCTATCTTCTTGATCCACCGCGATGAATTACAAAAGACACGTAAAACACGATATATAGCCTTCGAAGTTTGACGACATTTTCAAGGCTGAAAAACTTAGGTTCATACTTCATTCATAGACTGTCGTAAATGGCACGAAGACGCGGTTTTGCAAGACGACATTAAAGAAAAAACAAGCAATGTTATTTTTTATTTATACGTCATTTTCAACTAGCTTTACTCGATAAAAGGATTTGACCTTTCGTCACCAATGGAGAAAGTCACGGCGATCCGTAGATCCTTAAACTGTCACTCGTATGACAAATCAAGACTGAGTTCTTTGCGAGTCGCGTGCCTCGCAAAGAACTCGGTCAACAATCCGCGATTGTAGAAGGTCTATCAAGACACCGTTTGTTCTAATCGCGGTGTTAGCGCGGTGCAAACACGCAAGTGAAAAATACTTCAATGATATTATCATAGTAGGAAGTTTTACTCTTAAAGGAGTCACAACGCGATGATTACTCAATTATTTTTAAATCCGTTGATTCTAATTTGTTTTAACATATGCACATTTTGTTGCACATTGTTTTATATTTTGTACATTATAATCGTATCAGAATACAAAACTTGATCAAAATTGTTGCAAATTTGCTCTTTTGTGTAAAAAAAAATATAAAACTTCTTTGTGTATTCAGTATGTTTCTCTCTCTCTCTCTCTCTCAAAGTTTTACTCATTTAAATTGTTGTGTTATAGACTGATATTTTTTTAAGTTCTTTGAAGTCACTTATTTTGCTATCAAATCTCGTAGTCAGTAGTATCCACAGTTTTCAATAAGTTTCTTATTAACGACACTCAATTATAAATTATATATATAAATTATATAATATATATAAATTATATATTATAATATGAAAAATTATGCTCTACCAGTTTCTACTTTTGTAACGATTACTGTGCATTCTTAAAACTGTACATATATAAAAATCCCGTTGTTCAAGTATTATAATAAAATAGTCATTTATCTCGAACAATACATGTATTACAATTTACGATAAAAGTTAACAACAAAATAGCATTAAATCGCAATAATATCTTTTTCTTTCTTCTTTTGTGCAGAAAAATATCCGTAATTAGATAAAATCGCATATCTTTGTTATCACAAATAATTTTTTTTAATGAATAACACGATATATTACTTTGCTTTTAGATGACGGAATTGATAGGAAAAATTTACGATGCTTACCGGGATCTAATGGACAACAAGAGCGATCCAAGAGTCAACGACTGGTTACTAATGAGCAGTCCGTTTCCCACGCTAGCGATTTGCCTGTTCTATGCTTATTTCTCCAAGGTATTGGGACCAAAACTGATGGAAAATCGAAAGCCTTTCGATTGCAGAAAAGTAATGCTGTGGTACAATTTGTTTCAAGTGATATTTTCGATATGGCTGTTTCGCGAAGTAAGTTGTTCGGCAGCACATATATTTACTATCGGATGTGAAAAAAAAAAAAAAAAAAAAATACTCGTCAAAGAGATATTCTGATTTCTTTTCCACAGGCTTGGGTATCCGGTTGGGGAGGACATTATTCTTTTAAGTGTCAACCGGTCGATTACTCGTACAATCCAATAGCAGTGCGCATGGCGCACGGTTGTTGGTGGTATTACGTCTCTAAGTTTACCGAGTTTGCAGATACAACTTTTTTTGTGTTGAGAAAGAAGAACGATCACATTTCCACTCTCCACGTCATCCATCACGGAATCATGCCTCTATCTGTCTGGTTTGGAGTTAAATTCACTCCCGGTGAGTGTTCAATTCGACATTCTATCGTCGTTATTATATATGTGTGTGTGTATATATATATATATGCATATATATATATATCACCTTGTTTATAAAAGCTAACATATATAGGCACAAGTATAGTGGAACCAGTAAATTCGAGTAGATCAGTTTCTGCATTTTTTTTTTTTTTTTTAAGAAAACAGCACGTATTGAATATTTACTTCATAAAATGATGAGCTTACAATCTATGATTTTTTATTCTAGGTGGTCACAGTAGTTTCTTCGGTTTTCTAAACACTTTTGTACACATCGTGATGTACTCGTATTATTTCCTGGCGGCGCTTGGACCACAATTGCAGCCGTATTTATGGTGGAAGAAATATTTGACGACGTTGCAAATGATCCAGTTCGTTCTTGTAATGATCCACGCGTTCCAACTGCTTTTTATCGACTGCAACTATCCGAAGGCCTTTGTATGGATCATTGGCCTCCATGCCGTGATGTTTTACTTTCTTTTCCGCGATTTTTATTTTGAAGCGTATAAAAAAAAGAATTTGAAAAAATTGTCAGACATGCAGACGTCGAAGGACAACAAGTGCGAGAAGCATCAAACCGAGCAGGCCGCTGTAAGCGACGTTAAAGAGAGCGTCAATGAGAAAGGCGCGATATACGCGAACCAATATAGAATGGCCACCGGCTATATCTCGGACAGCGGCCTCAGAAATCGCGTATTTATTGACAATCGAAACTTCAAATAAATTTTTCTTTTATTCGAAGATATTTCGATTACTTCATCGGTTTTGTTTATATAACAAGCGTACATCGAGCATACCTTTGCTGCGAATCATCGCAGAACAGGTTGTACGTACTGGTTTACCTTCGCGAAGGTTGAAATCTAAGTAAGAAGGTTGGGTAAGTTAAATGTTTTTTTTTTTTTTTTTTTATAACTGAGTTATAAGTTGAAGTTAAAGATCTTGCTCGAGCAAGATTCTTGCTGCTGTTGCGCATTCGCTCTTCCGCTGCAGCGTGCAATAGACACGTTCCGTTTTTTTTATTCATAAGCGCGCATGATCTACAGTATGTGTAACGTATACTATGGATAAATGTGCGCATGAAACGGAACGCATCTTATAAACGTCTCACAACTGTAAAGCCCCTTGCACAATGCGAAGGGAATAGCGATAGCGATAGACACAGAATTCCAACTCGTCGGAAATTTTATCGCTATTGCTTATTCCGTTTTCTGATCCGCATTGATACATGTGTATTTTTGTACGTTAGATTTCGCTGTGTTCTTATACACTGTTATTTATAAATATAAACTCTTTAAAACTCTGGTGTTATTTCTATCGCTATCGGTTCAATTCTCGAACACGTACGAATTTATTCGCATACAAAACGAGCTCATTCTGAGCTTTGTGATTGGCTTCGAATTTTTCAGTCTATAATAAGTATACGATCGAACTATGGTCATACGACGAAATATATGGTTCGTTTTGTATGCGAACAATTTTGCGTGAAGATCAAAATCTTATGGCACGGCTACCTTGAAGAGAATTGAAATAAAAAGTTAACGGTTACCGATAAAATGTAACTAAATTAAGTTAAAAAGTAAGATTCTAAAAATGTAACTAAGTTGTAATTATTTAACTTTTTATCTTAACTTTTGTCTTTTTAACTAGACACTACCCAATCCTGGTAAATAAGTTCTCTCAGAGTTTTCTGTAAGTGTTTCAAAGCGGAATCTCACTTGTACAAAAGACTTTTTGATATTGCGCGTATATTTGTGTGTATGTATGCATAAGTGTGTTTATACATGTATAGATGCTAATGTAAGAAATAAAAACAGAGTAGATATGAAATAACGAGGTTATCAAAATAATAAAACGTTAATCTCACAATTAAATTAAATATTAAATCAAATTGTGTTCATTTTTGTATAATTTTTTTCACATTCCAAATTTTTTGTTATATCCACCCATAAAAAAAACAGCAATTAAAAATATCTCTTGAATGAGTTTCAAGCAAAATTTAATATGGAACAAATATATTTAATATATATTATATTAAATATATATATATATATATAAATATATTGAAATTGAAAAAAATATTATCCGACAAAACCTTTATTACTTCTGATTATATCATAGTATTATTTTATATTTTTAATAAAAGATAAAATTGTTTTTATTTTATTTTATTAATATCTCACCGCTGCTACCATGATTCTCACATGAAAAATTTCGACTATATTAGATGTACTATAAGTAGATATATATATATATATTAATAAATGAGTAAACAAATGAGTAACAAAAAATAAAATATATTAATAACTACTATTAATAAGTAAACTGAAGAATAAAATATATAAGAAAACTTATGTTTTGTTTCAAAGTTTTTAGAAATCTTCAATATTGACTTATAGTACATATTATCTATTGTATATAACTCTTGTATCCAGACAGCATATGTCTTTAAATGGTAATTTAAAAACGTCTTAAAAACGTCTTATAATGTTCTTATATTGTCTTTAAACATCTTTTAAATGTCTTTTAGCCTTTCCGTGCTGTCCGAGTAATATCGATATTTGACGCTGTGTGCATTACCGGATAAACTATAGTATCTATATTTTTTACAGTCACGTTTGCAGTAATTTACATTACCGATATATGAGTCAAGAACAAACATTAACCACTTGCGATAAAATCGGCAGATCTGTTTTATTTTTTCAAGTTCTCACGTTAAAGTTCGAGTAACTTGTGTTTCCAACTGATTCAATTTTTAATTAAGTCAAAAATAAAAATTTTTTAATCAGAAGACATTATATGAAACAAATCGTTATTGTAAAATATAAAAGAAAATATAGCAAAAATTAATTTTTAGAGAGAAAATACAGAAATTTAAAAATTTAAATTTTTAGACAGAAGTTAAAAATCTATTTTTATAAATGAATTATCTATAAATATATATACATATAATCTCTCTGACAATTCTAACTTACAATGGCGTTTTATTTATTTTGTTTGGCCTATTTGTTGCAAAGTAATAACCATTTACTTTTTAACATATTCTCATTGGTCATCCTGTAGTTTTTGCACGTACAAATTAATACACATAAAGATTCAAATTAAATTTAAATTAAAAAAAAATTTATTTAAGATACTTGGATTGCATCAGATATGTAAAATACTCAATTTATTTTCTTATAAAATTTACAAAATCGAATATAAAAAAGATAGTCTGAAATCAAATCCCGAATGCAAACGCCTTTCGAATTCGGCCATCAAGTGCAAAAATAAAATTATATTTTTAGAAAATGATTTTTCAGATTGAATTTAATTCAAATGTTCATATATTACACGTTTAAAAAATATATGTACACATCTGGCACATAAAGTTGTATGTATATTCTTTAAATCTAAGTTGAACATTATCACGAGCTTTCAAATATCTCGTTGTAAAATATTATAATATTATAATAATTTTTATTTTCCTTAATTATCAACATTTATCGAATATGTCACGTACATTCGAAAAAAAAACAGATGTAAAAGATGAAATAGATAGTTTTTTTTTTTTTTGACAGTATCAAATTGAGTAACTCTGAAAATACGCTAAACAAGTAGTTTGACATTGCATTCTTTAGGATGAGTAAGAAATTCTTACTCAATCGGCCCGAAATAACAGTCCAATCGCGCGCGTCTTTCGCCTGAGAATGGACGAAACAGCCGGTGCTAATTTTCAATAGTGAAAGTACACATATGGTGAAAGTCTCTCAAGACGCGATGTAAAACAGCCACCGGATTAAAACCTAAGCTTGTAACTAGTTGCAATTGACGGAAATAACTTACATATACCATAATAAATGCGATTAAATTTTTGTATAATAGATCGAGTTGTATAATAGACGAATTATTCAATTTACTCTTCCGTAAAAAGTAAAAACTCTATTGCAAAAAAAAGACACTTTGACCGTCTGAATCTCCTCCCGCATTTGGTGCAAATGTCTTCCCTATTTGGGCCACCAAGACATTACAACATATTTCATTTTATAGTATCAAACTAACGAAGAGTAATTTAGTTATATAAATCAGACGTTTGCACAGAATGCGGGAGATTCGAATTCGACGGTCAAAGTGTCTTTTTTATAATGGAGTTTTTAATTTTTATGGGAAAGTAAATTGGATATTTCATCATTTATTTGTGATGAAAACTAATCATTTTAGATGAATTTCGAAATTAAATTCACTTAAATTATTATTGTGACAATTTAAAATAAATAAAAAACAAAAACTATAAAAAATATTTTGCTCAAACACCTAGCTTATTACTTGAATTAATCCAAAAAAATACCGTTATAAAAAACTAGAAACCTAAACAAATATTTTGAGTGCTTCAAAAAAGGATTTTGAAGCCTTGTGAGACAAAAAAACTTTGAACTAAGATTCGTACAATTTTTTAAAGAAGCGCCGAATAGACACATACGCCTGTCCTTATTTCTCTCATGTCATCTATCCTTTGATCCGACTCGGTCCCGAGGGATGACACCATTCACTCGACAGCGTAGCGGCTGAGTGACAGCTGAATCGAAGGTCACTCGTTGTTCAGCATTCTTTTAAGAGGTGAAATTACCTCTCATATGTAAAGCAGTTTTTTACTTTATCTCAATTTATCTCAAAAATTATTAGAGATATCACAAAAAATGTGTTATACAAAAGTTTGATTCTAAAAAACATTCTCTATTTAACCATATTAATTTGTATTATTTGTATTTGTTCGTTAACCGTGCAACGTGACTTGACAGATCATTGCGAGTATATTTATATTGCATTTTTTATATCGCATATTATATCGAGAGTCACGGTAGTGCCACGCGCCAAGTTTCAAGCGCAACGAAGTTCGCGCGCAAACGGGGCGAAGCGCACGCCGTGCCTGTATTACGCGAGATTTAGCTATTTGAAGAGAGTAGGGTATTAGTAGGGAGAGTAGAGTAGGTTATTTCGATAACGACTAAATCGATCAATTTTGTTTTAGTCTCAATCGATTCAGAACAAAACATTTTTAAAAAAAGTATTTTTGCGTTTTTCGTGTTTGCGTCTTCCAATCGGAGATATTTGACAATCACGTTTTGACAGTGAGAAATTCACGTTTTCATGGTCGTCGTGAGATCCGCGCACGATGAAAGAAAAAAAGAGAAAGAAAGATGAAAAGTGTGAGTTAGAAAGAGAAAAAGAAAATCAAGAAGCACACGGTAATGACGGTAGTGTGTTTTGAGTCATTTCAGATCCACCGCACACAAAAACTCTCCCGTAACGCGTTATACGTTACAGTTAAGTATGGCTGTAAACTTACTCGTTGTTTTTATATTATATATAAGTACGAATCTAAGTTTATAAATAATATTGTTGAAAATAATTTGGTAAAAAACTTACACTCAATATATGCGCACATAAAAGTGTAACTACTTATTATTAATATATAACAAATACATTCACATAATTTTATTAAAAAATATCATATACAAGAGATATACCACACAGAACAAAAACTCCATTAGACATCTAATGGAGTTTTAAATATCGCATAGATCTTTTGACGTCAAATGTATGTCTAATGGAGTTTTTGTTCTGTGTGGCTATTATATTCCAATTAAAATAAAAAATCTCATTAGATATCTAGTGAATATCTAACGAAGAGGTTTTTTTATTTCTTTTTTGTTCTGAAAAATATATGTTTGTACGTATATGTATTTCCACAAAATCATTTTCTTCGCATCTTATTAGGTTCTTGATCGCGCGAATATCAAATGTCTCGCAAGTCATGGTTCTTGTGTTGCAAAAAAATAATTTATGTTGATTTGATGTTGACCTATATATGTATAAGCGTCGAATATGTTATCATTAAATTATAGTTAAGACAATACTGGATCTTTTTGTTACACCGATCAAACGAATATTCGCATTGTTTTTTTTAAAGTTGCATGATATCGAAAGAAACTTATATAATTAAATAATTACTTAAATAATTTATGTTGATTTGATGTTGACCTATATATGTATAAGCGTCGAATATGTTATCATTAAATTATAGTTAAGACGATACTGGATCTTTTTGTTACACCGATCAAACGAATATTCGCATTGTTCTTTTTAAAGTTGCATCGAAAGAAACTTATTGAACTTGTTTTCCCTAACCTAATGACTTTTCTTGCATTATTATATTTTCAAATATTCAAATTAACCTGATCTACGTGTTTTCCGAAATAAAGTTTTACAACATTCTTGAAAAGATAACATATTCTTCTTTCAAGCACATAATACTAAACTTTTCAAAAATTTATAATGAATTATATTGTAAGATTATTGTCAAGAAAACATTCTTTGTTGAAATTAACTATTAACTTAAAAAAAAGAAAATAAACGAAGTACTTATTTTTCTTATAGAAATAGAATAATATATTTTTCTGTGTGTAGTTAACGTTTTAAGTAATTCTTTTGTCCATTTATTTTATGCATTTATTAAATCTTACATTGCGAACAATGATATTCGTTGAA
Source organism: Pseudomyrmex gracilis (assembly GCF_002006095.1). Classification (NCBI taxonomy): domain Eukaryota; kingdom Metazoa; phylum Arthropoda; class Insecta; order Hymenoptera; family Formicidae; genus Pseudomyrmex; species Pseudomyrmex gracilis. The sequence goes on from NW_018021478.1 coordinate 23,236, forward strand.
TAAAAATTTAAGTTGAAAATTTAAAATACAAAAAAACACTTATCATACGTCTATTAGCATATGTTTCCATGTGCTACTGCTTCCCGGAATCCTTGAAAGTGTCATAATTAACAAGATATAAAACTATTGACAATTCAGAATGTCCGCAAGTAGTCAGAGTAATATGTATGATGCCGTCATCTTGTATTGACTGAGAATTAAAATTCAACAATTTGAACACGTTTACATATTTCTTTCGCGTTAATTCGGTAGATGACGTACGTCATTTTATTGTGACTTTTGCAATTGTGTGTAATTCGGTTGTAAGACAAAACCGAAGAGAATGCGAACATTATTATTTGAATCTTTTGTCAAGAAATCAGATTGTTAGGATAATAAATGATTCCCTCATTTCTCTCTTTCTCTCTCATGAAAAAAAAAAAAAAAAATGCAAAAAACAAAATTCAGAAAGTTGAAGGGTTGGTTGCCGAGATGTAAGGTCAAGAGAATCAAGTCTCGTTGAAATAAAATACGTAGCTAGCTATCCCATTTGAAGTGGATTGTTGCACGAGATCACTTTCGCTGACCGCCATCGCTGTAACCGGCATCGATATGTACACCATCGGTGACACACATCGCGACTTGCATAATATCATAAGAAGACTGTTACGTAGAACGGTGGCTGCTCTCTTTTCCGAGGTAGCCCCGCGGATTCACTTCTTTCTCTCTCTCTCTCTCTTGATCTCACGGGCGAACTTGACGGGCGACGAACTTGTGTATTTTGCCGAAGAAGTGAGAAAAAAGTGACGGCGTGTCATAAAAATCTGATTTGATTTATGATATATAATGACTTTCAATTCAATACATATACATACGTACTGAATACACAGTAGGATTGCCCGTTAAAAAAACTGAAATCTCTATCTCCTTAAAAAAAAAAAATATTTCTGCAACTCCTCGCGCAAAGAATTAGATTGGATAAAAAATCTTAGATAAATATGTGAATTATTTTCCTCATCGGTGATGGGAGACAGAAGTTCTCCCAAATTATCAAAGTTTTTGAAAACTTCTTTGTACATATCGTCACTCCCTACGTATAATTACATAAGTGTCACATATGGGATTTTCAGTTTATTGCATAATGACACTTAGAAAGTCATGTTCTTTATGGTCACCAGATATTAAAAAAAAAAATTCATAAATAAGGTACAAATTTGAAACCGAAAGATCCCTAACTATAGGGAAACATATGAAGAACTTTATACTTTTAAACTGCTCTCCTCTAAAATTTGCGTTTTGGAGTTACGGGATTATACGTAGGGAGTGACGATATATAAAAACTTATAATTTTTTTGCATAATTTCTTAAAATCTGGAAATTTTTATCAAGCTTCGTCAACTAAAATAATAAACAATATTATACGGCCAATTATATAATAAATCGCGATTTAAGACAGAGCTTTGCAGAAACACGCGTAAATATATGTACGAAAGATCTGTGACGTAATGATTGCACGAGAGAAAGAAAGAGGCAGTTTCACTTTTTTTCTTTTAAGTCCACATAAACATATTACACATACGGTAATCAAATTTTCGTATCTTACATATTATATTTATGCACAGATTCATATTTATATAAATAAAAAATCTGTATAATTTACACTTGTGTAAATAATTTTATATATACATACATATGTATATGTATATATAATATAGTATATAAAACATATATAAAAATTGAAAAAAAAAAAGATAAATTGTTTTCAGATTCCCCCTTAGATCAGGCAAACTTTGCGCAACTTTGCTTTCCGACGAACCTACCTACAGATTGAGCCGCGCACCGTCAGATAGCGCCTCTTTTACGACACACGTGCCTCGTCCTGCTACGAGTACGAGCCCGAAGCTCTATGTGTTACGTATTCAATTTTCTCGTCGCACCGGTGTTGTTTTTATTTTGTCTAACAATAATTACGATTTAAATAAACGAAAATAATATTTCGAGACTCGGCTCTAAAAAGACCTTTTCTATACAATCTTATTGTTATTAAAAAAAAAAGGAAAAAAAAGAAAGGAAAAAATTTACGTAGCCAAATAACGAAGCTAACGCGGAAGCGCGTGCAACCCGCGAGAGGAGAACACACGATGGTAAAAGAGGGAAGGGAAACAAAAGCTGATAAAGGATGTGGTGACAAGCAGAGCAGAGATTGCACTGATATCTATCGAGGAGAGCGCAACGGTAAAGACGGGAGAGTGACGAAGAGGGCCGACGACGATGGCGACAGACATCAGCGACGAGATAGTGGTAGGGCGTAGCGGGGAGAAGGGAAAACAATCAAGTGTATGTACGTTCGACGCGCCTAGCGGGCGAATGAGCAAAACGGGTAGCGACGGCGGCACGGGCAGCAAGAAAACCGTCGACGATAGCGGACGGACGCCAGTGGACGACGACGTTAGGTGTCGGTGTCGAGAGGCGGGGATTGTGTCGTCGCTCGAGCGTGACCGCGTGTGTGAGCTTATATAGAGGTGGTGGCATTATTCTCTCTCTCTCGCCTTCTCTCGCACACATCTCGTTCCTCACTCGTGTGCGCGCTCATACACACACACACACACATCCGTGTCTCCCGTTCTGCTTCTTCCGCTTCGCCTCCCCCTTTCGTACGTCGTTCACCGCGTACGGAACAACGACGTGTAAAGGAGCAGAAAGAAGCGCGGACGACGATGACGACGCGAGCCGCCGCTCTACGGTGAAGCAAAACTCTCGCGACTTAACGGCAATCGAACGTTTTATATTCGTGTTTACCGAGAGACGCACCGGTGGTAGGAAGCGGCGCGACAAACGACGTATATATCTCCTCCGTTGAGTATTCACTCGCAGACGTGACCGCTCTTGGCGTACTTCATCGTTGTCTCGCGAATCGTGCGGAGCGCGGGAAGCACGAAAAACGACCGCGTTAAACGCCACTGCCGCTTAGTCGGAGAATTAAACGACGATCACGGAAGGAGAGAAAGAGGCGCCTAGGAGGAGGTTGTTGCCTCCGCGTTTAATTAAAGTTTTTCGAGCGCGAAAAGTGGTGCGTCGGTCGCGTGCCGCGGCGTTTATGTGCACGCTCAGGTGACAGGAGGAGAAACGACGATAGCCGTGGGGTGTGTTGCTGTACGCGAGATCACGTAGTTGTCGACGAGCCGCCACCGCCGGCTGCTTGGTGCCTCTTCTACGTGGAAGAAGAAGGGTGCTCGGCGAGCACAAGTTGGAAGTGGACGGAAAAGAAGGAGGATTGCCGTGGCCGCGAGAAACGATAAGAACGCCTTACACCAGGTGGGTGTAACCCGTTTTGATAAAATCCATATACGGGGGTTGTTGTACGTGTAACGGGAGAGAGAGTTGCACGATTGACGAAACGTGCACGCGCGCGTGTACCGGCGTTCTAAACGTTTGTACTTTGAGGTTAAGAGTTGTGACGCGCTTTGCAATCGATCGGTGTGTTTGCGACGAGAGAAAACGGAGAGAGAGATATATATATGCGCGAGGTAGGAATACCGCGAAAAAAAATTCATAAAAATTTCTTCGCAGAACTCTGATATATGAGTTTTCCAGACCTCGCTCCAAGAATTAAAATCCAACGTGTCTCTGTGGCGTGACAATTAGTTTTCTCTTTTTAAACGTCTGAAACTACTAGAGATTTTTTCAATTTTTTTTTTTTTTTTGAGCGACAGAATTGTTCAAACTTAAGATTGAAAAAAAAAAAAACAAACTTAAAAAATATTGATTTTTCGCAAAGATATTTAATTTTTAAATTCGCGTGGGTCTCACAAACTCTCACACCAACTCAGTCCAACTAGTAGGCATTTTTGGAAGTCAGTTCACGAAGGGATAACGGGAAAAACACGCTTCTTCCGTCTACTTCTCTTCGTAACTGGTACGGCCACCAGAAATCCGATTGACCTAGTTTTTCAAGATCACGCAAAGATCTTCATCCCCAAAAAAGTTGTCATCGGAGGCCGGAATTCCTTTCACGCACACACACACACCAGCATTGGGCGAACCAGCACATTTCAAACCTCGTATAATTCTTCTTTTCTCACCGAAGGTGAGAGATATTGCTCAACTCTCGTTATTAAAATCTGATTGACAATTTCTGTGATTGATGATTTTATCGGAATTTCAAAGTAACTATACAAAGTAGCTTATTTTTATTTCACATGTTAGACATTTTATCGTCAATATTTTGAATCGAATTAAAAAGATGTGAATTTTATCAAAAAAAACTTGGGTACAAAAATTAATCGGAGTTTTGTTGTTCGGTGAATTTTGCGGATAAGTCACTTCTGCGTGAAATTGTAACAAACAGTTTTATATAAATTACGATAGCAAAATTCTAAAATTCAAAAACTAGAATACAAATCTATTGTAATCTGTTGTAATTTTATTACTTCTTTAAAAAAAAAAAAAAGCTTTAAACAAAATCGAAAACGATCTTGATTTATCGATTTTGTGCATATTTGCCGTAAACACGAATGATTCACGAGACCGATCATTGATGCAATCTTACGCTTCAAGTAAATTTTACTTTCGTCATAATCATTGAGTTTCGCTACTTAATGATTTGAACATTCGTACGCGGCGCTTTCTCTCTTACGTTAAAACAGCATGTTGCTGGACCGCGTCGTCGATTTGTTAACCGCGCTGAAAATAAGTGTGTCTGAGATTGTAGTAACACACAAAGTGTGTGCTAGAGACCAGCTGTCACATAAATGCGCGACTGCATTGACTTACAATTTCTACAAAGCTAATTAACATTAAATGTTACATACATATGTGTTTATATTTGCATGTGTGTATATTTATATATGAAATTTAATGATTCTTTAATTTATTTAAAAAAAAAAAAAACAGTTTTACAATGTTTTGTTTGCTGAAGAGCTTTGGTAAACCGTTCGGAATGTGCACGTAGCTTTTGTTGGTTAAAAATAAACCGCTTGTGAATGAAGATTCAGCGCACTCCTTTTAACGGTACCATCATTCGAATTGAGCGGACATACTTTCGCATTATGATAACCTTGATATTTAAATAAATGACTGAAACTTGAAACTGCAAAACACACTAACGCGAAACACACTAACGCCGTAATTACATCGTCGCTTTGTACGTGAGCTTTTATCTGTGATATTAGTCGAGAAACAAAATCTTGAACGGAGTGTGTGTTATTAAATTTGACCAAATAAAAGCAAAGTATCAGTGTGCGCACTTGTCAAGAAGCTGTGATAAATAATTTGATCTTTCGCTAAACAAATCCAGTATTTTTTATTCTTTATTATTTGCAACACAAAATGTAACATGTATATAAACAAACATGTAAATATGTTCTATTTTTTATTAAATCATTTATGTAATCTAAACGTTTATTAATTATTGATATTACAGCAAATATTTTAACTATTAAACTTACGTTTAATAGTTAAATTAAATAATACACACGCGTATCTGTGTAGTTTGCGCGATTGTTCAAAACACAACACACGTATATTTTTGAACTTCCTCGTTTGTTCGTTATTCAACGTTTATGCAAATCTATTCGAATTGAACTGTCAGCGAGTCCGACACGAGCTCAGCTATTCTGTACTGTAGTCGGATTAATCGAAACGACCGCGAGCACAATTCGGAAAAATACGTCATATAGTTATAGAATACACACTTAGCGTTGCGCGTGCCACCATGTGTGGCGATTGATAAAAAAAGTCACGTTTTATAGCGATCGATTGGGGGATGCCTTTATAAAATATGAAATTTAATTCTTCAAGTCTGATCTCTTCAAAATGTGAAGTTTTTTAAACATTCATCGATGAAAGAGAAGGTATATCTTGAACATATATATATATGTGTATATGTGTATACATATATTCAATTTTTAGTTGTTGCCAATGAACTTTCTAGAAGTTTTGACCGATTGATTTTGAGTTTTACATATTGTATCTTATCACCTATTATATTATATAATTATTTATTGGTATTATATATATATTGGTATTATACTTTTATTTTCGATTCAACATACTTTTATTTGACTTTTTATAAATGTGTTTCATACATAAGTAATGTTTTCCTATAATTTTATAGCTTTTCTGTATATTTAATATCTTGCTATTGTATTTTTATTCTTTATTCTAGTCGATTTTGCATTTAGCAACAGTGTTCAATTTTTTTTTTTATAGAAAAGGGACTCTCGATAAAATTTCTCTTTCTTGTTGAAATGTCACATAATTATTATGATCTCAATTTTTATTTCTTTATTCTGCCAATAAAATTTCACTTTTCCAATAATATACTTTGAGATAATATTACTATTGAATTTAACATGGAGAATATATATATATTGACTTTATAGTAATAATATATGTTTGTCAGAATTATGTTAGCATTAAATGGTATACTAATATCATATAAAATTGCAATGAAACGGTCTTTCGAAGAATTTGCTTACGAAAGAATTAAGAGAAAGTGCGACTGCATAGTCGATTACGTACCTTAGCTACCAACAATTCGATGTTGTTTTGCTCAAAAATGTTATATTTTCAGCCCTTTGCAATTTAATTGAAAATTAAACCGTTGCTTTTGCGACAAAAAATTTTTTCTTTCAAACAAAAAAAAATAAAACGCAGAAGAAACAATATGCTTTGCGATGCGTGGTTACATATATGCACGCGCCTCATACATTTTTCAATTTATGCAATTGACGTAAGCGATTCATGTATACGTTACATTTGCATATAATATGGAATTTTGTATTAATTCGTCGTCACTATTATAATTCACGCTTGATTATTTATTATAATTTATTTCTGAAGATGATTTTCAACTTTGAATCGCGTTAATGTTGTTGCGTTGTAGTATAAAAATGATAATTTGAAAAAATGAAACGGGGGGTTAACACATGGTGCTAATTCCGAAAACCATATCTTCAGAAATTCTTACATCGCGAGAGTATCAAATATTAAATTATAATCTATTGTTTGTACTTCGGTTGGGATTATTGTAACCAAAAGTGCGAGTTTTTAATTATGTTTTTTGCACAATGGTGTGTGGATATTCGAAAGCGATTATTTGAAAGCATATGTGATGTATATATTAATTAATTCGCAATCAAGCCACACCATCATTGTTTATAATTATCTCTGAAAAAGCAACGCTCTGTTGGTGATACAGGATCAATAAAATATAATTACTTTCAACGGTATTATTTAATCTTTATTACGTATTGATCGTAGAATCGGCTACCGTAAATCGATTGCAAACGGTAACAGTGAGCAAAACTTTCTATTCCTATAGATCTCGTCAATGCTGTGAGAAAATATAAAATTATGTTTATTTTAAATTTACTACATTTTTTTTTTTCAGTTAATACTAGATTTTTTTTTTTTTTTTAAATTAAATTTTTATGTATAATTTTTTTTCAGTTTTATTGATTATGGTAATGTTAACTTCTATGTGTGTGTGTGTGTATATTTTTTTTTTTCTTGTTCTCGTTATCCACGCGATTAATTTTCGAACGCGTCTTTCATCAATTGCGTCTACACAGCAACGTTAATTCGATTTAGTAAACAACACGTTTTCATATAATTGACCAATCACAGGATATGATTTCGTGACTCACAAATGTGATGCTCAAGATAACAAATTGAACACTAATTGATAATATTTACTCGATAACATTTCTCGTAACGAATTATGAACAAACGCTGGTATGATGACGCAATCATTTTATTAATCATATAAGCGATATTTAATCTCATCAGAAAGATAATTAAACCTGACTTTTTAGAACTCTCCGCATTCTTAGATATTGACATTTGAAAATGGTACGTTTTGCACTGTTTTTATTTCGGTCTCTGTCTCTCTCATACACACATTAAAATATAATAAATTATGTAGTCTCAAAATTTTATGTGCAGTCAAGAAATGTAAATGGTTGTAAATTTAATGTGTTAGTTGCAAATGCAAAAATATAAGAATTTATTTATTTAACTATACTTTTTGCGCGCGCGCGTGTGTGTGTGTGTGTGAGATTATATATTATTAATATATGTGTTGATATATTATCATTACATTCGATATATTTTTTATATTAAAAATATATTACAAAATATGTAAAATAACTTGATTTAATCAATTTTTTTTTAAATTATCCATTACAATCTGATAAATGAAGGATGCACACACAATTGAAACAAATTTATATATGCAGATAAAATATATAAAGTAGGTAAAATTTATAAAGAGGTAAATTATATATCTGAAATATATACGTTAAATACATAACTGCAATCTTTAAACTCTATCTTGCAAAGATAAGAAAACCGCAAAACAAAACAGTCATAGAAATAGAACATAATTTTCGGTACCGTTATGCGGCGATACATTATTAAGTTAACGGAAAAATAAACGTAATAAAACTTCTTTTTAGCTCTCAAGACATTGTTGTAATATTTGACGTTTGTTTGGTTTTTTTTTTGCTACATGTTTGTGTGCAATTGAGTCATTTGACAAATAAGCGACAATGTAAAATAACGGTGATTATATCTCTTTATTTCTATACATTTAAGTGAATTACATATACATTTAAGTGAATTACATATACATTTAAGTGAATAATTACGTCGCCTGACTCAGGTGCAATCAATTCTGGTGCGTTCTGTATTTAATGACCTTCCTGCGGCATACTTTGCAATATACCAAATGTAATTTTTTTTTTTTTTTTGCGTACCACTTTTTTGTATTTTCTTTTTTTCGCTTCTTTGTTTTTGAAGACCTACGTTAACGTTTGTCTAAATTTATAATGCACGTAATATTTGAGAGCGAGAAGAGAGTTTGGAAGAGTGAGCAAAAAAAAAAAAAAAAGAAATTTATGTGAGACACAGTAGTTCGCTTTATTATGTCTTACGCAATTTGTATTACTTTATCTTTATTACTTTTCTCAACTCATCACAATATCGATAATAAATAAAGAAAATCCGAAAAGAAAAGTGAAAAAAAAACATTGAATGACATAAAAAAAGACAATTTACATTTTTATATACATCTTACCAAAGCAAATATGTGTTTATATATATTTATTTATTTATTTATTTATTTATTTATTTATTTATTGTATCTATATTATTTAAAGCAACAATAATGTACTATTTGAGCCAAGTGTCAATGTCCATGAGTGTCAATTTAGTAAATGCAAGATTGATTTACACCACAGCCGTAATATGGCTCTTATTGATTCTTTTCCCGTGTTATTACGTTAAACAAGACATTTACTTGCACCCACAAAACGCGACATAAAAAGTTATTTTTTTCTCAGTGTCGTCTTTATACCATTCGATTATTGTTAGAACATGATTTGCATGCGCTAAGTGCTTTTATCAAATATGAATTAACTACGTGACTATACGTACGTTCGTGTTCACTTTGACGCGATCACTTTAGCGCGTAAATACGCCTGCATTTATGTATAGTGGATCGCACTCGACACTACGCCTCTACCTTCTTTACACTGAAATCACAGCTCAGTATGTCAATGGCAGCGTGTGTTCTGCAGTAAAGAAACTCGACGAAATGTTAAAGCAAGCACATTCTGATGATGAACCGTTACTTCCGTGGCCCACTAATAAGTAATACGTACTACATACGGGTCAGTACTGTATATAGAATGATATTTAGTGTGGAAAAATTGAATGAGGCGTGAGTAAATAATAATAAGATCAACATGTATGTATAGTATATATGCACACGTATACGTATATGCATATGCAAACAACTGTCATTCTGGAATAAGATAATAATAATTGCTGACATGAGACAAAAAGTATACAAATATTTGCTTTAAAATGCGTTAAAATTCATTTTGTAAATTTACGATTGCTTTTCTCTTGTATTATTATTATTATTATTATATTTTATAAAGTCACATTACGTTTCTCATTGTATGACTTCTTATATCTGTAGATGAATTTATATATTTGCGAGGAAAAGAAAGAAAGAAAAAAAAACTTGTTCTTAACATACAGTATAATATGTCCATATTAATATATGTCAAGGATTTTTTTATGTTTAGTGAATCAAAAAGTTTAGTCTTTAATATTAATTAATTGATATATTTATTACTTGATTGATTTTGGCAATAATTAAAATAAACAACCTCGTGCAATTGTTCATTTTTTTAGTAACTTAAAAAATATTGTTTTTGTTTATAGATCTTATCCAAGATGACGAGCGCAGTGACAAATTGGATACATAGTTATAGGGACCTTATGGACAATCAGTCCGGTAAGTTTGAATGATATATTTTAACACACATGAATTTTTAACGATATTAAAATTTAGTAACTTATTTTACGTAAATTTGTGAGACTTTTTATTTGGTGTTTTTTAACATATTATTTTTTCAATTTTATAGTATACTTTTACTTTTTTGTAATATATACATTTATTATAATTATTGTTTTATAAGATAGATTTTATTACGTCTAACATTTCACGTTAGAATCTTTATACTTAATCCTCGTACCATTATTTTAATTTATTAAACGCAGATACCACAGAAAAACCAAAAAAAAAAAAAAAAAAAAAAAAAAACAGAGATGTCTAAAAAAATCAATAAAAAGTCTTAAGTCGTTGTTTATTTGTTTTTTATGCAAAGCAATATACAACTGCGTAGAAACATGTGCTGCTGTCTGATTGTGAGTTATAGTTTTCGTAATCTCGTAAAAAAGATTACATCCTGCGACACACAACGCGTATTTTAAATTAATAATTACTTAAGAAATCAAAATGACCATTCTTTAAAATTAATTCTGATGGCAGTGCAAAGGAATATATGAATAGACATATCTGTTATATGAATTTATTAGCAGAGAAGATACACGTTTTGTGAATATTTATTAACATCTTACATTTATATGAAAACTCAAAACTTTATATGTATGTGCAATCTTATGTATCTTCTCGCTAAAACAACGTAATATTCCGTAAGCAAACTTTTGAATAAATTAATGCCGAATATATTTCATTGAAATTTATACATTGTGGAATTGGTTCGTAACAGACATTAATAAAAAAAAGAAATAAGAGAAGGATGTCCCTAGATTTATGTCTCGCAAAAGAAAAGGGTATTTTCTCTCAAATAATTTCGAGAGAAGCGTGCTGCAACTTTATTCAAGATGCAGAGATCGGAAAACCTCAAAGACTTCAAGCTTCTTTCCAGAAAATCTCGAGCATATTACAACCGAAAGTTCAATAATCTCGGGGAAGTCTGTTTACCACGCGTATCTTCACGACAACGACGATGAGAAGAATCTCGAACACGACGAAAGGGCACAAGTCAATATATTCCGTCGCAATGCCGTCAAGGTTTTTCCTGGTTTTTCAATTCATTCAGAGTCGTTTCGAAATCATTAAAATCTGATTTACATACTTATTCAACCATGCTTTTTCTTTCAGTTTTTTGTTTTTTTGCTTTTTTTTTAACCTGTGTGAGATAAAAAAATCTTGAAAAAAAGAACAGTATATATTGCTATATCTGCTGTGAACATTAACTTGTTCGAGAGAGAACTAAAACGCTAATTTGTGACGTGAATAATAGACGTTCATCAACGCGCTTATCAATACAGATAAGATCGGCGTTGTCCTTTAATCGGGGCGTGACGGGAGCAAAGAAAATTGCACAGTTGTTTGACGCTTCGTCACGACGTCTCTCTTAAAATCAATGAAAGCAGAGCAATGATTAGCACGGCGACCGATATTCTATCTTCTTTTTTTCTACCCTTTTTTTTTCATTAAAACGCGATGTTTCGTGTTACGTGGCAGAAAAAATATAACGCCAACTAAGTCACGTCCGATCGTTGACGTGTTTGTTATTTTTCTACGATTGTAAAATCGTGAACATGCGCGGAAAACTTAAGCAAAGAAAAACTTACGTATTAAAAAACTCAAACCTATCATAAACCGGCTATTTTTTTCAACGTAGTAACTTACATTTCAAAGAATACCGGCCTGTGATTGATTGATTTACTCAATGTTTAAATCTTGTTAAGCTTTTTGTAGTCCCGGTTTATACAAGGATTACACAGACTAAAGAAATTCACATTGTTCTGACGACGTGTATGTAGTGTCAAAATGTTAAATTAGAATGTGATATTATTGAGTCAACGGTGTTGTCAGAACTGAGACGAAATGAGTGTGTCATGCTCTCTCAAATTTTATTATTATTTTATTATTAGTATTTTTACGAAGCTGAAGCCCTTCGCACAATGAAAGGAATAGCGATAGCGATAGAAATATAACACCGGTTTTAAAGAGTTTATATTCATAAATAACAGTAGGGGAACACCGGAATCTAACATACAAAAATACACACGTATCAATGCGGATCAGAAAACGGAATAAGCAATAGCGATAAAATTTCCGACGAATTGGAATTTCTGTGTCTATTGCTTGACGCTATTCCCTCGCATTGTGCAAGGAGCTTGAAGAAACGAGGAATAATGTATTTGAAGTGTTGTAAATATTTTTCTGTCTTAATATCACTTTATAGCCATTTGTTTGAATAAATAATGTTTGTCAGGATTAAAAGTAAAACTTCCGACTAATAACAGAATGGAGATATGTTATTAGACGTTTTTATGCGACGTTGTAAAAAAAGATGCTGTCTGATGTGACATTATGACGTTATTACGTAATACATCACTCGAACAAGAACAACATCACTCATTCTTCAGCTTCGTAAAAACATATTTTGAATACTATACGACGTCATTTCGTCTCAGTTCTAACGACACCTTTGATTCAATAATATCACATTCTTATTTAACATTTTGACGGTATGTACGCGTCGTCAGAACAAAAATGTGAGTTTTTTTAGATAGAGAATAATACTACTAAAGAAGACTCAAGATAAAGGTCGAAACGTCTGAAGAAAAAACTCGAGTTTTTAATTTTACAATGCAAATAAAATCCTCCAAATCGATTACTAACGTCTCTCCATTCTATTCAAATTGGATTCTTTATTAAATCTATATGATCCTTTTTTTTTTTATCAATATAACATATAATTTCTGAGTGAGTAGTCTGATGAGAGGAAAACTCACGAACGCGCATATACGTGGCTCTCGCTCTACACGATGTTTCTCTGTTCGGCGTACTCACGTTCATATAAATTTCTGAGATAATTTATTAGTATAGTACGCTTCAAAACGAATTGATATTCATAAGTATACAACAGCGTGTGCATTGATATAGCCGCATTAACTTGTTAATTAACAGTAGCATGAGGTGAAGCTGATTAAATTCTAATACATGTGTGCGAAGTTTAACGCGTAAATATCGACGACAAGCTGTGCACCGCGCACCGTCAGCTCGTAATCGAGCCAAGAACCGAGGCGTTTTGCTGAGAATGTTGAAAAAAAAAAAAAAAAAAAAAAGAAGGGAGAAAGACAGAGAGAGAAGAGGAAAAAAAATCGCGCTCTCTCTGTCGGATCATACGAGCGCGAGGGTAATTTACCGGAAGACGACTGCTCACTCGTTCGCGCCTCGTGCACGCACTCGCGCCATTCTCCGCTTCTTCCTCTTCCGAAGGGTGGTGGAGAAACATGGGTATATGGCGTTTATAGGGTGCTCGGCAAAACAAAGATTGCTCGTTGGAAAATTGTTGATAATACTCTTGTTTTTTTTTTTTTTAATGCGTTTTTAAAAATATTGTTATAAAAAGAGTATAAAAGAGAAAACAACCGCAAATATAATCTATGTGACATTAAGTCTCTTCTGGATAGAATCGTAAGATTTATCAAGTGTAAGCGATGTACGGATATACTTCGTGAAATTGTCAATTAAGAATTAAAAATGGGCCGATACGAAGTAAGGTACCGGATGGATGTTCTTGTACGAAGTAAAGTGTCTTTATATTCAAAACTGCCAAACGCGTTTCGACTCCTAAATTGAATCTTCATCAGTGGCGTACAAAAATCTGTATACAAAAGATACCAAATAAGATTATATAAAAGGTTTACAAAACACACAACAATTGGGCAAAGGATTGATATAATTGTTTAAAAAACTCACACCGCAGGGAAAACAATCAAGCTGTGCGTCAGATTTCAAAGCGAGGGAGACACACGGAAAAATTTTTTTATTTGTAATAATGGTTTTTTGATTAAAAACAACGCGTTTTCAAACCGCGTACATGCTTGATGAAACGCAATGTGCAAGCACAACGCAACACGATTGACGTACAGTCTTCACAAAGATCGAAAATAAGTTAAACTTATTCCCCACCGCGCCAATAATACGTTTGTCAAAATTTTCAAGATGAACAACTTAAAGAAATATATTTATTTAGAATTATATGATTCTAGAAATGAGAAGTAAGATTTTTAGTTTCTCGATATCCGACACGATGATATTTGTAGCATTAGTTCGTGCAATTTAATTTGGATCATTTCCGAAATCAGTTTTTTTTTACAGATTTTTGTACGCCACTGACGAAGACTGAATTTAGGAGTCGAAACGTTTGGCATTTTTGAATATAAAAAATTTACTTCGTACAAGAACATTCAGTATCTCACTTCGTATCGGCCCATTTTTAATTCGCAAGATTTATTTTCGTTGGAGACATATGACACAGATATTTAAGTGTATGCACGCACTTATCAGTGAGAATAATAAAGAAGGAAAATGTTTTAGCGCAAGTTTTTATCGATCTATGTTAGATGATAATTCGCGATGAGAAAAAATTGAATTTATTTTGATATGAATCGGATAACAAGAAAGATTTATATATGGATTTCTCGCTTCTGATGTAATAATTCAATAATATGGCTGGAACGAGAGCCAGAAGCTTTGAATTTCCATTTGCAATTGATATTTATTTGCCAGGTTTGTGTGTGATTTTAACGTGTTGACGACAGATTTCTTTGTCCCGCATAACGCTTCCCACACACTTTCGAACTTTAACAGGTGCGCATCGTGAGACGTGTTGTGTAATACACGATAAAATATTTTTAAATCATCACACGTGCTCCACTTTCCGTATATATATCTACAAATACTGGATATACATTTGCGCGTCAATTGTTTTCAAGCAAGAATTAAAATTTCGTTTTATTTCTTCCAAGGTTTCTTATCGATCTTGACATTTTTTTTTTCTCTTCTAAATTAGCTTCCGAGCGCTGACCGGTTCTTTTGTCATTTATTCTTGCGTCCTTTTTTTTTCTCATCTTTTTTTAATCTTTTTATTTTCTTTTGTTTACAGATCCCAGGGTGAACGACTGGGTCATGATGAGCAGCCCGTTTCCGACCCTGGCAATATGCCTGTTTTACGCTTACTTTAGCAAGGTTCTGGGACCGAAGCTGATGGAAAACAGAAAGCCTTTCGATCTTCGAAGGATTCTCATAATATATAATCTTCTACAAACACTCTTCTCCACGTGGATATTCTATGAGGTTTGCTTTTTTATACGATTTTATGTTTAAACCGCAAAGTAATTGAATTTATTGATAGAAAGATTAGGATATTTGTTTTATTATATTGTAAATAAACATAAATTTTATACTGTAATTTTTGTCTATTAGTATTTTCACTTCGGGATCTTTTTACAGAAATAAAATATTTTTCTTGACGCAAGTAAAATACGGTTTTTGCGTAATAAGTAAAACAATAACATCTTAAGCGATAAAATATTCGTTTCCGGCAAATCGTCAAGGTAAATCATGTATTATTAAACATATCAGACTTTGGAATGTCGCTTCAATCGCAAATGTCTGCGTTTTAACATATAAGCACATTTTTCAATAGCTATAATAATATAAGAAACAAAATGAACAAAAAAAAATGTAAAAGTAAAACAAACTAATTTTAATTATGGGCAACAAATATTGTCTCAATGAAAGTCTTTTTTCAATGAGGAAATGAATTGTATGAGCGACGGATCAACAAGAATTTTTAGTTACGTATGTAGTTACAATTTACATATATAAATACACTTGCGTTATTTTCCGTAATCACTTCCTGTAAGAATTTAATTGCGATTGTGCCTAGCAGACGGCCTTCAATTATTCCTTTCTCGCATTTTGTTTCGACAGAGTCAGTCAACTGCCGTTGGCAGTGTCCTAGTTCGAAGAGTGAACTTCGACGAGCAGCAATACGCGATTCCTTATCAAGAGAAGCACGTTCTAGCAAACATTTTGAGATCTCCCAATAGTTAAAACTTTTACTATCTTTCTTGTCACAAAAAAAAAATTTGTTCTCGATTTATTTATATGAAATTTATATGCCAAAAGCATTTTGAGATTGAAATTATCAGATAGATATATGTATAGTGAAGACATATATGAAGGAAAGGGAAAGAAAAAGTGTGACATATTTCAAATATTATCAATATACCAATTAATACATACCAATCAATAAGCATGTATCTAGATCGCGATTGATATTTTTTTATTGTTGTCTTGGCGAGAGTATGATACCGCATGAATAACAAGCTAATGGAATTCGGTTAGAAATACGAGCGACTAAAGATATCGATCGTTAACCGGACGCGGACGGAAATTACAATTGCACACAGTGTACTATCAGGTGTTGTATAGTAACAAGTGCTTAGTCGCAATACGCATTATTCGCTTAATTAAATGTTGTGTATCTACAAAATGCCCATACATATCATACATACACATGTGTGTTTTATGCGTGACTATAATAAATACAATAGTTGTGGATTTATTGCATGTATCATAAATATTAGGTTTTATTGCATTTTAGAATATTATATCTCGTTTTTGTAAATTTTGATTCTGTTTTTATTAATCAATTACTGTGATTGAATGCAAAAATTTTGAAAAAAATTGTTCAAAAGTCAATATTAATCCTTTGCATTTCAACGCATTAGTCAATGCAATTTACTTACGTCGCCGCTAATGGAATTTAAAGAGTTAAATCATAATGTAGTGATTACTTTGTATATATATACTTAGTTATTTAAAAAAATTTTTTTTTTTTTGCGTGCATATACGCGTGTATCTAAAGAGATATCAGTTGTACGAATTGGACTTGTGTGTAATTAAGATTGCGTTCGCATCGATACCACGATACCGTTGCACGCGCGTGCGTTACCGATATTCGTTCGAAGATAACTGGAATGTCACATTTGAGATAGGTCACGGTAATGACCGAAATTGATATTAAAAAAAAATGATGAAACTGATACGTCACGTATCAGTAAGAGAATAAGTGTCATGTAATCTGTATCACGTAAATGATTACAGAAAATTTTAAAAACTCTCTATTCTCTTCTTGCACTTATTCCCACATTATTATTAAATTAACAGAAAAATATAATATTATATGTGTAAAATAATATATAAATAGGAATCTCTCTCTGTATTAATATAAAACTATATATTGTATAAGTTAACACAAGAGAACTTAATAATGATTTTAATAACGAGATTTTTTGTTTTAGTAATGAGATTCTTGGAAACAAAAAAATTTCAATGACATATTTCATATGTCTGTGAAATATCAATAAATAATTTTTAAATATCAAGGTTTCGGTGACTCTCTTTCCCGACAAGTTAAGATTACTTCTTTCTATTCTCTTTTCTTCGATCAGTGACTATAAAGAACGAGACAAGATTAGAGAAGAAATTTTGATTTAAGCTTACAGAGAGATTAAGAATATAGGTTCGGACTCTATGTACATACATATATAGAAGTATTCCACAGAAACGAGTTACTCAAGTTAACAGATCGATCAACTTATATTGAATTCTTAATTTATAGAGCAGCGAATGAATGCAAATGAGTCTATAAAAAGTATCCATGCTGGTTATATGGCAATGGCGTCAGCTTAATTAAAGTTGATTACATACTTTTAACAAACAGATCGAATTTTTTCGAGACCGAAGTAAAGTTGGCACTTTGTTTGTAAAAAAAAAAAAATGCAAGCTCGAACAAAGTCTGATTTCACTCGTAATAATTGTACACAGTTTTTGACAAGCGACATTAATAGTATTGTTAATTTATAACCAGAAACTCATAAATTAAAAACAATTAATAAGTGCTGTGCTATCTTTAGCATCTCGCTTCCCGAATCTCTGCCGTCTGTTTTAATCATAAAATCTTGTAGTAGAACTGTTTACAATTTTTGCTGTGTTTGTACGTATATTTTAATACCAGTTCCAGTTTACAAACACTTTTTTATTACTTGGAATTAAATGCGTACACACGTTGTCGGGTTTATTGTATTTAATATTGAATGAAAAAAGTGTGCATTTTAACTTTCGCAAAAATGTCGATTCTTGTCAGAATTTCAATACAATATATACTGTAAATAGTGTTCTGCGAATAATTAAATGTTGTGAATACGACTGTGTTTTAGTATCTGATGAGCGGTTGGGCGCGAGGTTACAGTATCCGATGCCAGCCAGTGGACTATTCCAATAGTCCAATAGGCCTCCGAATGGCGAGAACTTGCTGGTGGTACTACTTTAGCAAATTCACCGAGTTCTTCGATACAGTAAGTATCTTGACTTTTCATATTCATCCTATAGTAAGGTCTTTCGAGTTTGAATCTCGAATTAAAAACACAATCCAATAAGTAATTTAAAATTAATTGCAAAAACTTTGTTGTGTCTCCAGGAGAATCTTGTTTGTTTGATTTAATTTAATTTAGATTTTTGTTTTAGCTGTTTTTTATCCTGAGGAAGAAGAACCAACATGTATCAACACTTCACGTAATTCATCATGGGGTAATGCCTTTTTCTGTATGGATGGGAGTGAAGTTTGCACCGGGTGGTCATAGCACTTTTTTCGCTCTCTTAAATACTTTTGTACACATTGTGATGTACTTATATTACATGATAGCTGCGATGGGACCGCAGTTCCAGAAGTACATTTGGTGGAAAAAATATCTTACTACCATGCAAATGGTGAGTTCGTGTTTTCACTTCGTGTTTTTATGAAAGTAGTTCTTTATGGAATTAATAGTTCGTATGAGGAGCAAATGTACGTGCTATATATGTTTTTTTTTGTCTTTCTGATTCCAGGTGCAATTTGTGCTGATCATGTTCCATCAGTTCCAATTGCTGTTCACCGAATGCAATTATCCACGAAGTTTTATGATCTGGATCGGCTTGCACGGTTGTCTGTTCTTTGGATTGTTCTCAGACTTTTACAAAACAAAGTACAGCGGCAAAAGTTCTGCGAAAAAAATGCAGAACGGTATGTCAGGCGGCGGTGGAGCTTGCATGCCGGTCTTAGACGAGAATGGCAGCGCGGAACATAACGGCGTGTCCTCGTACGCAATGATTTACAACAAGGAATACAACAGTTGTTACAGCAACGGCACGAACAACGGATATGTTGCCAACAATAATATCACGGAGAAAAAGCTCGCTTAGGACATGTCGCGGCCTTGTTGGAAGTTCGAATATTTTCTATTGTGTGGTCAAACAGCTCTTGTACCTCCAAACTTAACCGTTCATACATTTATAAGCAATCATCTCATAACATAAACTTGCGTGTGAAATTATCAAGCCAAATTACGCACATGCATAAAAAAAAAAAAAATGAAGAGATGTATGTGAGATTTAGATCGAAAGAACAGACAGATAATATAAAGCGAAACGCCTCGTTAAATATTCTGCGTTGTTAGCAGAATAGAAGTTGTGTTCACTAACATAAAGATCATCGATAAGAGGATTGTTATAACATCCGTGTTAGAAAAATTAAAAAGAAAAAAGGAACGTGATGTGTGAGATGCGCACAACTGATTATTTCAAACAATAAGTACATCGCGCAATCTATAGCTTTGAAATCCCTCGTGAAACGGTGTGGTTTTTAAATCTTGTGACACCCTGCCAACCGAAAATCGAACATCGATCAATGTTATCGATAATAATTATAAATAAGAAAAATAGCAAAACAAAAAAAGACTACTTTTGTGTGTATTTGTTGCAAAAAAAACTGTACTGCAATTTGTAATGTCTTTTTGAATTTTAAATAGCTTGACAAAGTTATTTATTGAGAAGAAAAATCCGATTTATTGAGACGCGAGAAAAACATGAGAAATGATGACGAGAACAATGTGAGAGCGCACATACACGAGACAAAGAAACGTTCTACATTCCTCGCCGAATAATTATGTTGGTGAGAGCGGAGTGTTTGCCATATGTGTGCATTTTTTGCTGGTTATATACTTGTTGAGTACGAGTGTGATGATCTTTTATATGTGCATATATATATATATTTATATTTATGTATATATACACATATACATGTATATACTTGTTGCATGCAAGTTTTCAAAGCATTTTCCATCGAAGCACGCTGAAATTGAATATTCTTTCTTATAAATACTGACTCTGCCTTTTTGCAAGTTCTAATTGTGTTCAAAACATCAGTCTTTTCTAAAATTGGCACGAACGCCTAAAACCTTGTAAAGCAGAGTTGGATACGTAAGTACGATGGTAATTGCTAATAATTTATAAAGTTTACACCAATAAGTAGTTAATCAAAAAGAGAAAGTAAGAGCTTGTTTTCTTAAAAAAAAAAAAAAAAAAAAAAAAAAAAAAAAGTTTTTTTAAGATACCTTGCCATTAGTTAAAT
>NW_018021479.1:0-10916 GCF_002006095.1 Pseudomyrmex gracilis
TTATATGTTCACATATGTATATTTTTCTTTTACAATAATACATCTACAATTCGTCTCATTATTGACAAAATAAAAAGATATGTCAAACATATATTTTATATAATGCAAACCTTATTTTTTCAAAAAATATTAAAACAGGCGCAAATGACACACACAACACGTATTATATTCNANTTGATTTAAAATGTAATTATAATAGTGAGAAATTCTCGCATGTATTTCTCTATAAAGTTGTTCTTTATAAAATCTGGTCTACAAAAGAAGTGATATGATAAAACAGCGTCAACTGAAAAATCATACGTATGTTATGTATATTTTACGTAGGTTTGTGTAAAACATAAATTTTTTTTATATTGTTCTGGCACAGAACAATATATTTTTTATTCGTACCGGCACAGGTCTTCTCCTGTACACGTGTGCTCTTATTCTATAGTTCCGCGCTTTTAACTATCGGTTACTCCGTCGGAATAGGAGTTTTATAGGAAGAGTTGGCGGAACTATGGTAGGCGTGTCTTATATATTATATATCTATTTTATTTAATGAAGAAGAGAAGAGAAAGGCAACAAAACTATAAGAAAAACATATATAGTGTACACTATTTACAAATTATATACAAGTGACGGGACTTGTCCCGTCACAAGGATAAAACAATTTTTTTTGCGTAGATATCACTTTCGATATAAGAGTTTTTAATACATTGTTTTGACCTTGGCACAAAATAACTATAAAGTGTATACTTTACATTTATAAAGTAGAAAATTAATTCAAAAAGCGAAATAAACAAATATTAGAAATATAAAACTCTGACAATAACTCCGACCGTGGTGAGCGCGGGGCAGTTTATCGCGGCGTGGTTGTTTCGCGCCAGAAACTTATATCTCTGATAAAACTATTTTTAATAAACTGTTGTGATACTTGGCACAAAATAACTACACACTATATACTGTAACTTTATTAAAAAAAATTTTTTTTTAAATTAATATTGTAAATTAAAGCTTTGATTTACCACTACAAAAACTTTTTTCTCTATAAAACTTGTTTTATAAGAATAAAGAATAGTACAAAATACAAAATGTGTGATATCTCGAAAAAGTTACTTTTTCAAAAAAACAGTAAGAATAGGCGCCAAGTACACGCACAACACGTATTGTCTTTAGAAAACGGATAAAGAAATTCTTTTTGCACCGTCAACACTTCTGAAATATATATTTTTGTAATCAACTGCTTTAAAACTTGGCACAAGATACCTCCAAAATATGTAAGCTTAACTTTATAAAGTAAAAAAGTATAAGGTAATAAATGAAAAATTAATTTTACACAAAAAATTCTTGTAATACGAAAGGGTTTTTTATTTAAAAATATGTAATGCAAAACAACTTGGCGCGGCTGCATCTTAATTATTAAACTAAAATGTGTTTATCAGACACGTGTATAAGTCTGACATGATAAGTACCCAAAAAGTATTATCACTAACAATTTTTATTTTATTATAATTTTCTACTACAATTATAAGTCTAATATATAAAAATTATACTTATAACATTTAACCAACGTATTATATTATATTATTTACAGCGAGTATATAATAAGAGAAAAACAGAAATTGCAATAAACAAACATTAAAGAAAAAATTGTCAAACGTTGGAAAAACAAAAGTATATAAATAACACTCACGAAAAGAGTGAGAAAATAAAAACTATAATTTTTTTAAGGTGAAAAGTAGTGAAACAGGTCTGGATCTATCCTAGGAGCTCCGATAGAGACGCAAAGTATGACGTTACAGGAAAAAGGGTGACGTCACACAGGGGAAGAGAGGAGGCGCTGGGCATGACGTCACGCGGGGGAGAGGTATGACGTCACTATGACGTCACTCGGGGCACTGCAGGATATGACGGCACGCGGCGTGACGCGGAGGACTTCTTTTATGGCGACTTTACACGCGCACCAGAAGCGACGTCACACGCGGTTCGACAATATGGCGGCAGCAATATGGCGGCTCAACAATATGGCGACCTCAAGGTATGTACTTGTTACTGCGGTAATATGCATGATATTTTTAATGTTATGTAACAATATGGCTCGATAATATGGCGACTCCAAGACATATATGTTTTTTATATAACATGGAAAAACTATTGCACATATCTTTTTTTCGGCACGTGCCATTATACGCAGTGCGCGTAAAGTTGCATTTTTTTTTAGCAAAAACGTGCATAGTTGCAGTTTTAATTTTAGCGCAAAGTAGCATTTTTTGAATGTTGCTCAACACTTTGGCGACTCCAAGAAATATGTGTTGTTATACAGGGTGTCCGGAAAATCGCGACGAATATTTCGGGACGTGATTTAGGACTTTAAAAGAAGGAAAAAAAGATATATAAACATAGATCTGGAAATAAGTCGTTTCCGAGTTATAGCCATTTTTATGTAAAATAAATGTATTTTATATTCTGCGTGGCATTCCTTTTTAAATTTTTTATTAAATTCCTAATTTTTTTATTTTAAAATTTTATTTTTTTTAATTACTAATTTTTTTTTATTTTTTGATATTTGTAAATACATTATTTTGTAATTCAAGGATAAGCATAAATAGGTATTTAAATCGAATTAAATAAGGTGTTCACAAAATGACCACCATCAGCACGAATGCAGGCTTTTATTCTTCTATCAAAGGAATTTCAAATTTTATGATAAACATTTAGATCCGTCCTTATTTCTCGGAACCACAAATTATTCTTTGTCTTAAGTTAGCAATATTATTGGGCGCATGTTTGTAAACAATTGCTTGAACCCGAGCTCGAAGGCCTGCCCCACTACGCGCTACCGCATTCGTGCTGAAGGTGGTCATTTTTAACACCTTATTTAATTTGATTTAAATACCTATTTATATTTATTCTTGATTTGAAAAATAATGTATTTACAAATATCAAAATAAAAAAAAAATAAAAAAAAGAATTATTAATTTAAAAAAATAATAAAATTTGAAAATTAAAAAAATTAGGAATTGAAGAAAAAATTTAAAAAGGAATGCCACGCGAAATATAAAATACGTTTTTTTTTACATAAAAGTGGCTATAACTCGGAAAAGACTTATTTCCGGACTTATGTTTATATAGCTTTTTTCCTTCTTTTGAGGTCCCAAATCACCTCGTAAAATATTCGTCGCGATTTTCCGGACACCCTGTATATATGAAAAACAGCCACTATGAATTGGTGCACATATGTCTTTTGACATGTGCCGCGGTATGTAACATTATACGCAGGGACGCGTAAAGTTGCAATTTTTAGCAAGAGTGTTGCAAAATTGCATTTTTTTTTATTTTAGCGCAAAGTAATTGCAATTGTTTTAGCGAGAAATAACGAATACGTAATATTCACTTTGTACAACTCGTGCGTTGCAAATAATAACGACATTTAGCGCTAAATCAATCACTTTAATCACGTATTAAAGTAACATAAACCTATATTAAATAAACCTGCTGATGACAGCAACAATTGCCAATTATTAAAGAAAAAATTATTAAACTGCAAATTATTAAAGAAAAAATGATAATGACATGACTCATAAAGTTTGCACAGTATGCAGTTTTTTCGGATATCAATTTTCATCGACTTGATCACATATTAAAGAAACATCTTGCGCGAAGTAATTGCAATTGTTTTAGCGAGTAATAACGAAAACGTAATATTCATGTGTTTGAAGTTTTATTCATGATAAATATGATTACATGCATTATATTTCTACAAAATAAATTACAGCAACTATGTAATGTTGCACATATGTTTTTCGACATGTACCGCGGTATGTAACACTATACGCATGGACGCGTAAAGTTGCAGAGTTGCAATGTTTTAGCAAGAGTGTGCAAAGGTGCATTTTTTTATTTTAGCCCGAAGTAATAGCAATTGTTTGAGCAAGAAATAACGAAGACGTAGTATTCACTTTTTATAGTTAAAGTTAATTCATGAAATTTTGACATGTACCGCGGTATGTAACAATATACGCAGGGACGCGTAAAGTTGCAGAGTTGCAGTTTTTTTAGCAAGTGTGCAAAGTTGCATTTTTGTAGTTTAGCGCGAAGTAATAGCAATTGTTTTAGCAAGAAGTAACAAAGTCGTAGTATTCACTTTTTTATATTTACAGTTTAATCATGAAAACTATTATGTACATGCATCATATATTTCTACGGAATAAATTGACAAACTTTTGTATTTATTTAGTTTTATTATATTTAGGTTGTCTTTGAATCTGTTCTTATATAGTTATCAGGAAAGTCAGGAATTGGATGGGATCAAAAGGTTGCACATTAAAAATCTCATAAGTGTAATTTAACAGAGAATTTATTCGTTTTTTATCATATAAAAAACCAAAATTTATACAGATTTACTAAACAAACAAAAGATATATAATATAAAAACTATAAAACAAGTACAAAAAAACTAAACTAAAAACTAAACAGAAAAATACTAATAATAAAAAAATATATATAAATGTGTGTGTGTATCTCCTGACAACGAGGACGTCCCTGTAAGAAGACACATATATAATTAATTATACAATACACAATAGTATACTTTTTATTTGACTAATATAATGAGTATTTTTTACCTATTGTGGTACCGGAGATGGAAGAGGAGTGTTGTTAAACATGTGAATCTTTCCAAGTGCAGTGTCAAGTTGTTCTTGAATCCCCTCCACATGTTGTATCTCAATTTGGAGTATTTGCGTTGTGTCGCTTATGTTTGCCATTGTTGGCTGTAGTTCTGAAACAGAAAAAATATAATGTAATTTCTAAAAAAAGGAGCTAGCCGTACAGAATAGTTGTAGTTAATAACAGCTCGTAAAGAGTTAAAAAATACTATTGATGTACTTATAGATTGCGAGGGAGATGACTACCATTCCACTCGAATTCGGACAATTCATCTCCGTACAACCTCCTTCATCGTTTTCTGTAGTTGGCAAAGCTTCGTTACTAATGTATCTATTGTGTTGGCTAAAATACATGCCGCCGGTGCCACTGATTTGCCGATCTCGTTGCACTTTCGTACAATATCCATGTTTTAGATGCGACTAAGTAGCAGTCATCAAGCAGCTTATTTTTTTATACCTCATTTGTTAAATGGATGTAAAATCTGTGTGTCTTTTCTCGCGTCCTGAAGGATACTGAACTTCTATCAGACTGCTACGTTTGTACATGGTCTATCTGTTTCTCTTCAGCTTTGCGATTATTTTATACCTAACTGTGCATAAAACTAAAAAGTACAACCATCGCATCAAGACGCTGTTTGTCATAACAAATAATGTTGCATATAAACGTGTCGAAAATGCGCAAATGTACAGTTGCACACTTAGAATCTATGTGTTTTTTCTCGCGTCCTGAAGGATAATGAACTTCTATCAGACTGCTACGTTTATACATAGTTTATCTTGTTGTCGCCAGCTCTGCAATTATTTTATACCAAAGTGCGCATGAAATTAAAAAGTACAACCATGTCGCATCAAAACGCTGTTTGTCATAACGGATCATGTTGCATATAAACGTGCCAAAAATGCGCGAATGCACACGTGTTTCTTTCGACAACAAAATGGTTTATTTGTTTCATTGCAGCTATATGAAAGTTTATACCACCATGGCCAAACTGACATATCGTGTAACACTAACAAATACAAATTATGTTTAACCATAAATAAACCATGTTTAACCATAATCGAACTACGAACGAACCATGTTTAACCATAATCGAACCATAAACGGATCACGTTCAACAATAAGCAAACCACAAACGAACTACGTTCAATCATAACCGAACCACAAACAAATTATGTTTAACCACAATTGAACCATAAACGAACCACGTTCAACCATAAACAAACCACGAACAAACCATGTTTAACCATAATTGAACCATAAACGGACCACGTTCAACAATAAGCAAACCATGAACAAACCATGTTTAACCATTTTTTTTGCGTGGAGAAAATCCTTTATGGATACCTTGACCTCTGGGGGAGCGGTCAAGGTTATGTGGAAGTCCCTCGCCCGCTCGCGGGCAAGAGGAGGTGTACCCACGAAAACCCCCACGGTGTGTCTACTCGGCTCTTGGTAAGGAGAGGCCCGGGAATTCTTTTCTGAAGATACGCGCGGCCTCCCCTTCGAGCTAATTGTAACCTTCCTGGCGGGAAGAAGCGGATTGCCTCTTCCCTCGCTTATGTGTACGTTGACGGTGGCGCCGCGGAACACACTCCGCCACACCGCCCCTCCTCGGGACCGCTGTGCTGGACGAGTCAAGACCCCCATCCCGGCCCGTCGCGGTCCCCGCGGTGGCCATGTTACTCCAATAATAACAAATAAAACCCAGCCGGAGTGGACGGTACCACTCCAGTATCTTTGGCCACTGCTTGCTTTATCGCTCATACACAAGCGCTCCGCCGGAACGTTGGGCTAACGGCGAGAGCCAGCTTTCGCCAACGCCCACTGCCCCAGCTCCCCTCTCTCCCGCGGGAGAAAATTCCCGCGGGAAATCGCTAGTGCTATCGCGGGGACCTCTGGCCTCGGGGGCAACCGCGAGGAGCGGATCCCGCCCGCACGCGCCTCAGGGGCCCCCAGCAAAGGACGGGAGCAATTTCCCGCTCCCTCTCGGCGTCCTCATTTTGCTTCATTACGTCGGAGCAGAAAGAGACAACCGCCCTTCATCGGACCTTGTCCCCGGAGGCCAATGCTTTCACCAGCCCCTCCAGAGAGAGGTCCGCGCCTACGGCGGCGACCAGCTCCTGGCGGTTGTCAGCCCACCGCGGACACTCCTCCACGGTGTGCTCCACCGAGTCGTTGGCCGCCCCGCAGTGGTAGCGCTGTGCCGTTGGCTCCTTCCCAATTTGTCTCAGGTACTCCTCGAAGCATCCAAACCCGGTGATCACCTGAGTCACGTGGTAAATGAGGTGTCCGACCCCGTTCTGCAGCCACACCTCCAAGTGGGGCCAGACAAGCGCGACGACTTCCTAGGCGGCCGCGTGCGGCCGGTCCAGGTGCCGCTCCCACTCGAGGAGCAGCTGTCGCCGCTCTGCGTCGGCGAGGGCCTCCCGCAGGATGTTGTCTGTCGGGTCCTCCTGGAACAACTCGACTCGGCGAGAATATCTCGCCGATTACATGCTCGCCAAGAGAGCCAAAGTAGGTACTCCCGCTAACACGCTTGCCGTCTCCGTGGCCACGTAGCGGAAGCTGCGTATCACACGGAGGGCTATGCCTTTCCGGGCGGCGCGGAGTTGACCAAACCGACTCCGCGCCCCCGTCTCCGCCGCGACTCCCGCCCAGAGCGGGGCCCCGTAAAGGGCCACCACGTGGACCACGTTCACGTACAGACGGCGGGCCTTCTGACGTGGCTCCCCGAGGTTTGGCATCAACCGGGCCAATAAGTTGGCCACGGTGCGTACCCGGGAAGCCAGGCAAGCAAAATGCTTGCCGAAGTGCCATCTCGGGTCGAGGTGCAAACCAAGGTACTAAACCGTAGTACCCACCTCGACTCGTGCTTTACCTATCCGGAGGCTAGTGTCTCTCGGCCGTCCACGACAGGGGCCATGGAACCATATGGCCTCCGTCTTGTGGATGGCCACTTTGAGACCCAGCCTTTCGATTCGGCCATTGACACAGTTGGTGCAAACCTCGGCCAAAACCCTCGTCTCCCTCCAGTCTTCTCCAGAGGCCACGACCAGAGTGTCATCCGCGTAGCAGATGACACTCAGTCCTCTGGGCAGGGCAGCCTGGATCACTACGTTGTACCCAAGATCCCACAGCAGGGAGCTCAACACGGACTCCTGCTGAACCTCGCGGTACATCTCCCTGCTGTGTGGCGATCCGTACCGACCGGTGTACGTGACCTGCCGCGGAAGTAGTCCCCAAGGACACTACTCAGGTAGAGTGGGACTCTGTGATGGTTTAGAGCCCACCCTATGCTGTCCCAGGGAAGGGAGTTAAAAGCGTTGGAGATGTCCAGCGACACCGCCAACGCTCTCCCCCCTGCCTGACGCGTCCGTGAAGGACTTGAGTGGAAAGATGGCGTCGACTGTGGATCGTCTCTCACGGAACCCGTACTGGCAGTCGGCCAGGTCGGGACCCGCCCGCGGCAGATGCCCAACAAGACGGGAGGCAATAACGCGTTCAAAAAGTTTACTTGCCTTGTCGAACAAGCAGATCGGCCGGTACGCGGACGGCGAGTCCGCAGGCGTTCCCTCTTTGCAAAGGAAAACGAGGGTGGCCGTCTTCCACTCTGAGGGGAACCAGCCGGTCCTTAGGCAGTCCGTAAATATCTGCCTGAGGCAATCTCCCAGGGGACCTTGTCCGAAAGCAAAGCCCAACACCCTGCCGGGCACGCAGTCGGGGCCGGGCGCGGTACTCTTGCGCGCCATTCGACGAACGGCGGAACTCATTTTCCGTGACTCCCATTTCGGCGTCACCACGCGTGACGCGGGTTCGCCTAGGGCTCCAGGGAGGGCTACTTGCCCCGCCTCCCCCCGTCCGGGTAGAGAGTCGACACGACTCTCTCCAGGAGCCGGGAGTCGAGACTCTCGGTAATGGGGGTCGTCCACGGCTGCAATTTTTTTATTACTAGTCGGTACGGACGACGTTACGGATCTGCGTCGAGACTCTCCATGAACTCCGTCTACGTTTAGGACTTTGCCTTGGTAATGGCGGCGCGGAGAGTTCGGCGCACTGCGCGACACTCATCCTGCGCCGCTTCCGCTGCTCGGACCGCCGCGTCGTTGTCGTGATGACGAAGACGACGACGGGCGTGGGTGCACCGGTGGTTGGCGCGGACGCACGCGGCCCGAAGTTGGGCGATCTTGTCCGTCCACCAGTACACCGACCTCCGGTTCGGCGGCCCGCGGGAGCGCGGCATTGCGGTGTCGCAAATACTCGCCACCGTCTTCCGGAACCACCAAAGTTTCTCGCGAAGGTCACACGGCCCGGCCGGTGGCTTTGGCTAAGCCGCGATCTAAGCAGCGCCGGACAGGAGTTGCGGGTCCAACTTGCGAAGGACCTACCCCTGCGACCGGGGCTTCCCTCTCGCCCCTCGGCGACCCCAAAAACGGGCAGGGAGCACGTCGATCCTTATGGTGATGTAACGATGATCAGAGAGGGTCTCCGCGTCATCCCTGACGCGCCACTCGGACACACCGTGCGCGGCCAGCGAGGCGGATGCGAACGTCACATCCACTACGGACCTCCCGCTGCGCCTGACACACGTGTGCTGCGAGTCTACAAGCCGCCATAATGTCTTTGAAAGCCCTTCCCTTTGCGTCGGTTCTGGGAGAACCCCAAGTGACAGACTTGGAATCGAAGTTCCCTAGAACCAGCACCGGACGAGTCAAAAGTCGCCTCACGGCAGAGTCAAGCTTGCACAAATACTGCTGGAACACGTGGAAGGGCCTTGTAGGTGAGAAGTACCTTCCTATTACAACTAGCTCCTCCCATTGCACCGCGAGGAGGCCATTGCCTCTGTCCAAAGGAGAGAAGACGGTGGACTTTCCTCGCGTGCCCCACCTACAGTACGCTGCAACCGAGCCGTCTTTGGACCCCGCCCACGACGGGTGGTCGGAGATGTTGTACGGCTCGGCCACCACCGCGATGACCCCATCCCACTCCGCGAGGTGCTGGACCATCAGGTCCTGCGCACCTTGGGAGTGGTTGAGGTTTCCCTGGAAGCCTCACGGTTTTGGTGAGGCCGGTGGCTGCTCCACCTCCATAACCTCCTCCAGGGCACTACTCAAGGGGGGCTGTTGACTTGCCCCCCTGCTTCCGTCGGTGCGGCAGGTGTTGTCGCCTTCGCGGCGACGGACTTTGCTCCGCCCTTCGCGGCCCTTTGCACACGTTTTGCTCCCCCGCGGGGGATCGGGGCGCAGGCCTTGCCGCCCAATCGGTGGGCTGCTGGCCGGCCGAAATTGGCGCACAGTGGGCACCGTGGCGCCGCATCGCACGTCGCGACGCCGTGGCCCTTCTCTCCGCACCGGTAGCGCCAACCTCTCCTATCATCTTCCAGCGCGGTATTGGTGCACGTCGCCATGACGTGCCCGCGCCGGAGACATCGGTGGCACTGGAGGGGCCGCCGCTCAAGAACCTCGACCGGCGCTGTTACCCACCCCACACTTAGCGATTCGGCGCCCACAATCTTTTGTCCCGCGGAAACTTGGCACCGGACCCACTCTGTGGGCAGCCGATTGGAGGAAGCGCAAGCTCGGCCGACCTGCACGTCAGTCGGCCGACAACCTCCAACGGCTGCCACGGCGTCTCTGATTTCTTCGGGGGTGATGGAGTCATCGAGACCTTTGACCCGCAGCTCGCAGGTCTTTACGGACCTCGTGACCCTCACCTCCAACTTGTCTGCCAAGGCGGACACAGTGTTGTTGCAAAGTCGCGTTTTTGCGCATGCGCACTGCGCTGCTAGAAGAATGCAGTAATGTACATATATATGCACGTAAATGAGGGACACCAACATGTAAGTTTCGGCGGGATCTTGCAGTAGGGACTGAGAAAGTTAAAGATAGGATAATTATAATAACTATGATTATAATGATATTACTAATTATTTTTGTTGTTGAGTTTATTTGTATTAGATACGTGCCTCGAAAAAAAGAGAGTTTGTGATTTATATATATAATTTAATATAATAATATAATATAATGTAATTGTTTATGTATATAATCGTAAATATTCTTTGTAGTTATTTATAATAAAATTTCTTATAACTTACTATATTTTATATTATATTTTTTATATTCTGTTATATATTGTTACGCGAGGGGCACCGTGTATGTGTCGCGGGAGCCGCCTGAACGGCGTGCGCTCGGCGCGACTGTTCGTTGCCGGGCGACCAGCGAGTTGTTGTATTAGAGAGTCGCGAGATCTGTCACGTTGTGTTTTCGGAC
>NW_018021479.1:15186-35259 GCF_002006095.1 Pseudomyrmex gracilis
CAGAAGAATTGGGAGGGACCTTATTTGGTTATCAAGAAGTTGAGCGATGTAGTTTATTGTATTCGTCGTTCGGGTNGACATAAGAATAAAATAGTGCATGCCGATAGGTTAGCATCGTTTTGTGAACGATTTGAACATACGTCGGAGGCCCGTTGAATTGTTTTATTTGTTTTTTTTTAGTTTATTTTGGTTTTGGCAAAGCTTGTTGTTGGTGTTTTATTTTCGTTTAGTTACGTCGGTGCCCGGTCCGGCGATCGTCGTGTTGTCGTGGTCGCCGTTGGACACTCTTACGTGGGAGGCGTCGTCGTTGTGGAATCATTTATTAGTTTTTTTTTTGTTAGGGAAGACCGCCTCGTCCACGGTTTTTGATGCGTGTTTTCCCGTGGACCGTTGGGCGAATGCCGAAGCGAGGACTTGGGGTGCCCGTTTTAGGGCGAAGGGTTCACGCATATGTTACCCCCCCCTTGTCCGAAGACCGAGATGTGTGTCAAAAATTTCCGGAGCCCCGAGAGAGAGAAGAGATTCGGGAAGAATTCCTTCCACCAGTNGCTCGAGATCCTGGAGCAGCAGCTCGGGAGTGAGCGGGACCACTGGAATCCTCCTTTGTTCGTCGGGACGACGAACTGGAAGAGGAGGGGAGTAATGTTACGCGAGGGGCACCGTGTATGTGTCGCGGGAGCCGCCTGAACGGCGTGCGCTCGGCGCGACTGTTCGTTGCCGGGCGACCAGCGAGTTGTTGTATTAGAGAGTCGCGAGATCTGTCACGTTGTGTTTTCGGACGGCTCGTCCGTTTTCTTGTATTTCTAATTGAGATCCCTGTTGCAATAAAGAGTTTAATAGCAAACCGCGCTCTCTCATTTCCGCGGACAAGTGCGCGATCGCGGAGATCGGCGTGAGAGCTGTTTCCGACGCCGCGAGCGCAACAATATTATTACATTACTTAAACATTCAGGTTTGTTAAAATAAAAGAATGTATTTTTGTTTTTTTGAATACTGGTAAGGTTTTTGGCAGTTTCTCTTATCTTTGCAACAAATGTTGGTATTCGTGATTTCTGCCAAATAAAATATTAAATTAAATGTTATTTTTATGTTTATTTATTTCTATTGTCTTTAAATCCTATTTTCTTAATATTTTTTGTTTAAATGTTATTAAAAAACTTAACAAATAGTATTAAAACACACTCCACGTGTTAATTATGAAAAATTATTTGGGTTTGTACAGAACCCTAATAATGTCGGAGTTAGTACGGCAGTACTGCCACATTTAAATGCGCATGCACAAAAACACAGCTTTTATGGAAACCTAATTGGCTGTACGGTGCGCATACGCGAAAACGCGACTTCGCAACAACCTTGGGCGGACATCGCAGCATGCAGTGCCTTGGCCTCATTTCCCTCCCCGGGGATTTCCATGAGGAGGGCCCCGGTAACGGCCCTCCGCAGGCGGACTTCGGCGATGCCAAAGTCCGCCAACTGAATGCTCTGACGCATCCGGGCCACCGCCGCCGCCACGTCTGCGCCAAAGGTGCTGGAGGTTATCATGATGGCCGCGGAGCGCGGAAGCTTCCTGACCTTGGACTGGAAGGTGCGTTGTCCGGACACAGACGCTCTTGCAGCGGGTTTCCCCTCCTTTCCTCCAGAGGAGGAGGGTGCCGCAGCCCGCGCGGCCCTCCGTCGCCGCTCGCGGCCTACCACCTGGGACCAGGTTTCTCCAGGTGCGGCCGCGGAGGGCCCTGGGGCGGGCTGTCGGGGGAAGACCCGTTCCGCGCGGCGCGCGGGTACAGCCGCAGCCAGCTGGGCCCGCGGTTCGTCCCCCGTTCCGTTCCTCCCCCTTTTTCTCTTCGCCCTCTTCCTCTTCTTTTCCTCCACCACTACGTGTGGAGGATGTGTCGCTCTCCGCGCGGAGTTAGCCACGGCGACGACGCCTCCTGTGGGCGCGGTACTCGGCACGGCATTCGCGCTTAGAGAGGGAGGCCGTGAGGCAACTTAACTTCCTCCCGCACCCAGGGGTGGGCGGAGAAGCGGTGGTCAAGTTGCTCCCAGAAACTTGTCAACTGGGAGCGCACCGCGTCTATAACTCGGGTCTCAATTTTTCCGAGAGATCCCGGGCCCTTCGCCCCACCTGCCGACAAAGACTTGGCTGCTCGGGGCGCTTTGTGCGCCTCCGAGCGCACCCCCTGCAACGGGAATCGTCCCGAATAAGTCGCGAACGGGAAACGATAGGAAAAGGAGCTCAAGTACATTAAACGCGGTAGGTCGTCATGTCTCCGACGCACTCTGTTACTTGTCTCTATCTTGTACCGTTGTGAATAAAATTGAAGAAATCTAAACTTTTAGATCTTTAACTACGAATAAGTTGCGAGAGGGAAGGGATAGAAAAAGGAGCGCAAGTACATTAGACGCGGTAGGTTGTCACGCTTCCGACGCACTATGAAACTTGTCTCTATTTCTTACCGATGCAAAAAATATTGAAGAAATCTAAACTTTTATATTTTACACTACGAATAAGTCGCGAACGGGAAGAAATAAGAAAAGGAGCTCAAGTACAGTAGACGCGTTATGCTGTCACTTTTCCCACGCACTATGTTATTCGTCTCTATCTCTTACCGTTGCGAAGAAAATTGAAGAAATCTAAGATTCTAAATATTTTACTACGAATAAGTCGCGAACGGGAAGAGATAGGAAAAGGAGCTCAAGTACAGTAGACGCGTTATGTTGTCACTTTGCCATCGCATTATTTTACT
The DNA here is from genome assembly GCF_002006095.1 of Pseudomyrmex gracilis. Taxonomy (NCBI): domain Eukaryota; kingdom Metazoa; phylum Arthropoda; class Insecta; order Hymenoptera; family Formicidae; genus Pseudomyrmex; species Pseudomyrmex gracilis. The sequence goes on from NW_018021479.1 coordinate 17,931, forward strand.
TGTCTCTATCTCTACCGTTGCGAAAAAATTGAAGAAATCTAAGATGTTAGATATTTTCTTACAAATAAGTTGCGAACGGGAAAAGATAGGAAAAAAAGCTCAAGTACAGTCGACGCGTTATGTTTTCACTGTTCCAACGCAATATGTTACTTGTCCCTATCACTTACCGTTGCGAAAAAAAGTGAAGAAATCTAAGATTTTAGATATTTTTGATATTGCGTCCCGATCTCTCTCCGGTTGGAGAGAGGAGGTTTCCCGCTCGGGAGGCCACCGGCATCGGTGACAACGACGGCGCCCTCCGCCCTACTTGTGAGAGGGATGTCAAGGAAAGCGAGGACCGACGGTCCATCGGCCTCCTCTCCCGGTCTTTCGCCTCTCTCAATCTCAGGGCGTCGACTTTGCACTGCAGCCGCCCGGAGAACGTCGCCCATCTTAGCTTGAACGACGTTCTTTTCCTTTGCCAAGGAGGCGACGGTGTCGCGGAGCCGGGCAACCTCGGCGCTCATGGTGGTGTTAAGCGCCTCGAGGCGCTGGACCTCCACCGAGGAGTCCAGACGGCCCGCGATTATCGACACGGCTTCCTCCAAGCCGGTCGCCGCCTCCTTAAACTGGCGGACAAAGGTCCCCTTGAGGTTTTTGGACCTCGCCGCTAGTTTGCGCACCGTCTCCGCTATCTTCGCGGCCTGCTTACCCATCTGGAACGTTGGCATATCCCCGGTGACAAGCAGCCGCGATGGCGGGGCTCCCTCCGCGCGGGTGCCCTTCGCCCGGCTAGGAGTAGAGGGCCGGCCGGGGCTAGACGAGCGGATGGAGACGCGAATCGCGTCGACCTCTGCCGCCAGCTCGCGCTTGGCCCGGAGTTCTAGTTCTCTTTGGAGCCTCTCCGCGCACTGTCTTTTGGCCTCGGCGAGGCCCACATACTTCCCTGTAGTAGGGGGCCGCCTTCTGCCTCGCCTCCGGACTCCCACCGAGTTTGACCTTTTGATCGATCCAGGAGGCCCAGAGGTCAGGGAGTTTGCACCTACCTCGCTGCGTAAGCGATGTAAGACCACACGCAGAGTAAACAAGACTTCCTCAACCTCCGAGTCGGGGGCGGCGTCTCGAGAGAGGGGAATCTCTTCCGGAAGAGCGGAGTGACAGTGTTCTCCGTCCTCCGACTCCTCCTCCATCTCGGAGTCAAAGGCAGCGGGCTGCCTCTGTTTCCTCAGGCGGTCTGTTGTGTGACGGCTACGTTGGCCGATGTAGGGAGAGGCGTTCCTTTGTCTAAACGGTGCGTCGGCACTAGTCATTGCAGCCGCATATTCATGCGTTGTCCCTGCGGGGCAGGCGACGCAAAGCTCGTCGTCGGATGACGACCCATGGGTGGCCGGGACGGTACCGCCCATGTGCCGGCCGCTGGAGATCTGAACCCCCTGCGGCGGTAAACTATTCTCCTTATGCTGTGCCATTTCCATAAAGTATAAGGATGGTTTGATTTCGGAGGTAGTTGTCTCCTAGGTCGGTTGCCTTAACGTGGCTGACAAGCCCGACTTGCCTGGGTTTTTTCCTGAGGGTTTTCCTTCCCCTAGTCCGGTTGTCTAGAGCGACTAACGAGACCGGACCCCCCGGATTGGAAATCAGGGTTGTCTCCCCTAGTTCGATTGCGCCGTGGCTGACGGGGTCGGACGTCGCCGGATTTGAAGTCAGGGTTTACTCCCCTATCCCAGTTGTGTTGGCATAGAGCACTAAGCGAGGCTGAGAACCCCCGGTTTTTATTCGAGGTTTTCCTTCCTCTAGTCTCTCTCTTAGTTCAGGAGCTCCCCGAAGGCCTTTCCGGCATTGGTGACCCTGCCAGGAACTCTAACTGAATCCCCACCAGATGTACGAAAGAGCGGCTTCCGTTAAGAGCCGCGTTCTCCCTTTTTTTCTTCATTAGGAAGAAGCGACGGGCACGGTTGCCCCCGGACCGACGGAAGAGCATAAGGCCCCACCCATTCGGTGGGAAGACTCCCGGCCCTTTTCTGCGCAGAGGGGACACCCTTCTTTCTCTGCCGTACAGCCGGCCACTTGGTGCCCCGCCCAACCACAGCGATAACACAAATCGCTGCGGTCGACCTGGCTGGAGCACTGAGCCCTGCAGTGCCCAGGCTGCAAACACCTGTAGCACTGCAGGAAGCGGAAACGGAGTGCACGCACTCTTGCCACCACCCACCCAATTGGCAACTTTACCTCCTTAACCGCCTTGGCCGCAGCTTCAGCTGAGCAACGAACCAAGGCGGTCCCACCCCTGGACGGAGAGTGACGCAGGGATAACCCTTGCATCCTCCTCGTCGCCAAACCTCCGCAGAAACTTCTCGAAAAGTTTTTCCCCGGAGATAAATTCGTCCAATCCCGAAACGAGAACTTCCACGTTCCGGGATTGACAAGCCACCCTGGCACTATCAGGGAGAACCTCCTTAAATTTTGAGGCATGAAAATCCGCTTTAGATTTGCGGTCTTCTCCTCCAACCTCCATTAGCAGGTGTCTCTCCGCAGTTCGACGAACCTTCAAGACACCCGCTGACTTTGGGTTTATTTTGTCCCTTGCGGCTCGCAGAATTTGAACATATGACATGTCCTCCTTCACGAGACGCAAGGTAACCGCCTCTGTTCTCGGGGGAATCACACGAGGGGGTTGCGACGAGGCAGGAGGAGAGGGAGCACACTCCTCCCTAACAGCCTTAACGACTGCATCCTCTTTTTGTCCACTCTCCGCCAATCCTTTCTTCTTCTTCTTCTTCTTTTTTTTCCCTTACCCTTCTCTTCCCGCACCACAACAGGGGCATATGAGAGAGTGGGAACAACTCTATGGGGACTCTGCCTCGGAAGATTTCGGTCCAAAAAACCTTGGATCTCCTCCGAGACAGTGTCCCGCACAACTTTCTTCACTTCTTCCAGCCAGGAAGAAGGAATATGATTTCCCTTTCTGACTGTAGTGGAGCACGCTGCTCCTTCCGGCCTCACTATGAAGACGTCGGCGATTGCTCGCATTGACGTCTCCATGTTCTCCTAGAGCGCGTGAAACGACCGAGAAGTCTCCTGACGAACCTTCTCGATCGTCTCGCGCGCCCCCTCGACCTCTTCTCTGATTGCCCTCAGGCCAGCGACTCCACGGAGGTTTTGCTCCTCTAAATCGTCGCTGACCTAAACAATGACGTCCAAGATTTTTTGTTTGGAGGCAGCTTGTCCCCGACCCACCTCCTGGACTTTTTTGATCGTATCGGAAACACCATGCTCGATGTTGCCAACCGACCGCAGAAAGCCGTACCTGGCCCAAAGCTCCACGAAAGCCAAAACAAGGTTCCCGTAAAGCTCCTTTGGCTTGCCAGCTTTCTCCTCTGTGGACATCCTGGATCGGCGGCACAGCCGCCTCCAGAGATTGTCCAGCCATTTCTTTATATAGTCGATGAGCTCGAGGACATCAAGTTCCGTAATATCGGAACTCTCCTCGACCTCATGACCCTCCTGGAGATCCGTCTCCAGGCTTTTGTCAGCCTTCCTCTTGGCCTGGTTCTTACTCTTGCTCTTAACGGCGGTAGCAGATTTTTCAGAAGGGCCCGCCGTAGACTCCTCCTTCTGCCCTTTGTTAGATAACAACGCGGCGGGAGCAGGGACAGTACTCCCACCGTGCCGGCTCCTGAGTGTTCGAACACTCTGGGGCAGTAAGTTCTTCTGCGACGTAATTTCTTCCATAATTAATCTTCTATTATTTAATTTTACATCGGTGTTTTCCTTCACTTAGATCGGTTGGTAAACAAAACCTAACGAGCCCGATCTACTTGAGGGGGTTTGAGTGCTTTTAAGGCGGCACTCACTCGCCTTTGACGTGACCATATGACTTGACCATAATTGAACCATAAACAAACTACGTTCAACCACAAACGAACCATGAATAACCTTTTTTTTACGTGAGGGAAATCTTTTATGGATACTCTGTCCCTCGGGGATGAGGGCCAGAGTTATGTGAGAGTCCCTCCCCTACCTGGCCTAATGGTCAAGAGTGGGAGTACCCACTAAAACTCTCACAGAATGTCTTCTCGGCCCTTGGTAGGAAGGAACCCGGGAATGCCTTATTCAAGATGCACACGGATTCCTCCCTCGGGCTTGATCTCTCGGAGAGGAGTGCTAGCGCTCCTCCCCTCTGTATTGTTTTCTTGGCGGCGCAGCGGGACACTCACTGCTCCGCCGTCCCTTTACGTGGGACCGCGTGCAGGACAGGTCAGGACCCCCATCTTTACCTGTAACGGCCCCCGCGGTGGCCAGAGTCGCCCTCCGAAGGGCACAAGTCGGGGTAGACGGTACTACTCCGGAAGTTAAGCCACCGCCTCGTTTTTCCTCGCTCCGAGATGTCCCACAGAAACGACGGCTTAACGGTGAAAGCCGGCTTCCACCAACGCTCGCCGCCCCGGTTCCCTCTCCATCTCCCCCAGGGAGAAAAGGGGAGGAAACTACTGTTATTGAATAATTTAGAGGTGTGTAACTACTGTTATTGAGACCCCTGATTTCGAGGACGCGCGCGGGAAGCAAATGCCACCCGGCAACCCGCCCGCACGCGCTCCCGAGGTTTCCGCCGAGGAACAGGTGCCCTCTTTCGCTTTCGTTCTACTTCCTCTTTCTGCTCCTTTACAATGGAGCAGAAGAAGATCACTGCCTCTCGCCGGTCTTTGTCCCCGGAGGCCAATGCTTGCATTGGGCCCTCCAGGGACAAGTCCGGTCCAATCGCGTCGACCAGCGCTCGGTCTTCTGCCCACCGTAGGCACTCCTCCACGGTGTGCTCTACCGAGTCGCTGGCCGCGCCACACTGGTGGCACTGTGTCGTCGGCTTTTTTCCGATGCGACTCAGGTATTCCCCGAAGCATCCATGCCCGGTGAGCACCTGAGTCACCCTGTAGGTGAGGTGGCCGACCCCGTTCTCTAGCCACACCTCGAGATTGGGTCGAACCACCGCGACGACTTCTTGGACGGCCGCGCGCGGTTCGTCCAACTGCTGCTCCCAATCGAGGAGCAGCTGTTGTCGGGCCTGGCGCTTGGCGTTGGCAAGAGCTTCCTGCAAGATGTTATCTGCAACGCCTTCCTGTAGCAGCTCGACTCGGCGAGCATATTTCGCCAAATACATTTTTGCCAGAAGGGCTAACGGAGGTACTCCCGCCGTCAAAAACACACCCACCGTCTCCGTTGCCACTGTGCAAAAACCGCATATGGCGCGGAGGGCAATGAGTCTCTGGGCGGCGCGAAGTTGAGCAAACGCGCTCTGCGCCCCCGCCCTCGCTGCGGCTTCCGCCCACAATGGTGCACCGTAAAGGACCACCGAGTGAACAACGTTCACATAGAGACGGCGGGCCATCTGCCGCGGCCCTCCGAGGTTTGGCACCAACCGGGCCAAAAAATTGGCTACGGTGCGTATCCGGGGTGCCAGGCAAGCAAAATGCGTGCCAAAGCGCCATCTCTGGTCGAGGTGCAACCTAAGGTACTTAATGGTCGTACCCATCTCGACCTTGGCCTCACCTACGCGGAGGCTGGCATCTCTGGGCCGTCCACGACAGGGGCCATGGAACCACATGGTCTCCGTCTTGTAGACAGCCACCTTGAGACCCAGCCTCTCAATTCGGCCGACAACACAATTAGTGCCTACTTCGGCCAAACCTCGTGTTTCCTTCCAAGTTGCCCCAGAGGCCACAACAAGAGTGTCATTTGCATAACAAATAACACCCAGGCCTTTGGGCAACGCGGCCTGGATTATCACATTGTACCCGAGATCCCACAACAGGAGGCCCAATACGGATCCTTGCGGAACCCCGCGGTACATCTCCCTACTCAGTGGTGATCCATACCGGCCAGTGTACTTGATCTTCTTGCCGCGAAAGTAGTCTCCGAGGATCTTACTTAGGTAGGGTGGGACCCCGTGACGTCCTATGGCCCACCTTATACTGTCCCAGGGAAGGGAGTTAAAGGCGTTGGAGATGTCCAGCGACACCGCCAACGCTCTTCCCCCCTGCCTGACCGACGCCTCCGTGAGGGACTTGAGTCGAAAGACGGCATCGACCGTCGATCGTCCCTTACGGAAGCCATACTGGCAGTCGGCCAGGTCGGGACCTACAAGCGACAGGTGCCCGATGAGGCGTGCGGCAACAATTCGCTCTAAAAGCTTGCCTGCCTCATCGAGCAAACAGATCGGCCAGTACGCAGACGGTGAGTCCGCGGGCCTGCCACCTTTGCGAAGGAGCACGAGGTTGGCTTTCTTCCAGATTGGGGGAAATCAGCTTTGTCTCAGGCAGTCTGTAAATATCTGCCTGAGACGATCACCCAGGGGGCCCTGCCCGTAGGCAAAGCCCAACACTTTTTCGGGTACGCTGTCGGGGCTTGGCGCAGTATTCTTACGCGCCATCCGACAAACGGCCCGGCGGAGCTCGTCTCCCGAGACCCCCAGTTCGGCGGACTATTCTACTGGCTGGTCCGCCTGAGGTTACAGAGAGGGCCACTCGCTCCTCCCCTCTGGGAAGAGCGTTGACACGACCCTCTCTAAGAGCTGGAGGTCCAGACTCTCCGTTATCGGAGGCGTCCAAGGCCGCAACTTTTTCATTACGACCCTATACGGGCACTCCCACGGAACAGAGTCTAGAGTCTCGACGAGCTCCTTGCACGTTTTGAACTTCGCCGTGGAGATAGCAATTTGGAGGGCCTTGCGCGCAGCGCGATAACCCTCCCACGCCATCTCCGCTGCCCTAACCGCCTCGTCGTTGCCGGGAAGGCGACAACGGGCATGGATGTATCGGTGGTTGCAACGGAAGCATTCGGTCCGCAGACCTGCGATTTCCTTCGTCCACCAGTACACCGACCTCCTGTTTGGCGGTCTTCGGGAGCGCGACATTGCAGTATCGCAGATGCTCTCTAGCGCTTCCTGGAACCACCGAAGTTCTTCCCGGAGATCACGCGGTCCGGCCGGTGGTTTAGGCCAGGCCGCGATCTGAGCAGCACCGGACAGGAGCTTTGAGTCCAGTTCCCGCAGCACCCACCCCCTGGGCCGGGGTCTCCTTCCCGCCCGGCGACCCCGAAGGCGGGAAGGGAGCATTTCGACCCTCATTGTGATATACCGGTGATTACTGATGCTCTCCGTGTCATCCTTGACGCGCTATTTGGACATTCCGTGCGCGGCGAGGGGGGTCGACGCGAACGTCACATCGACAATTGAACCTCCATTGTGCCTGACGCACGTGTGTTGCGAGCCCACGTTGACAACCGTGAGTCCGCAGGCCGCTATGGTGTCTTCTAAGACCTTTTCTCTCCCGTCAGTCCTAGGGGAGCCCCAAGTCTGCGACTTGGCATTGAAGACTCATGGACCAACACCTGGCGAGCCAAGTGTCGCCTCACGGCTAGCTCGAGCTCGCCCACGTACTTTTGAAAATTTGAGGAAGGGCCTCGATGGCGAGAAGTATCCCCCGATCAATTCCCTTCACTGTACGACGAGGTATCCGTTGCCCCTTTTCAGAGGAGAGAAGACGGCGGCCTCGTCGCGTGTCCCCCATCGGAGATATATGGCGACCAAACCGTCTTCCGACCCCGCTCACGACGGGTGGTCGGGGACGTTGTACGGTTCGGCCGCTACCACCAGAATTCCGTCCCACTCCGCGAGGTGCTGGATCATGAGATCTTGCGCACTTCGGGAGTGATTCAGGTTGCATTAAAGGAGGAGTGGGGCGTTCACTGTTTCTGTGAAACGGGTAGCGTTTCCACCTCCATCACCTCCTCCAGGGCACTGCTCGTGGAGGGCTGGGTGGCCCCCCCTGTGTTACCGGCGCGTGTGTTTTGGTGCCGGCAATTGCACCTGTCTGTGGGGTGGCGGACTCGTTCCCGTTACCCCTGGCAGCCCTTTGCACCCTCTTAGCTCCCTCTCGGGGGATCGGTGCGCAAACGTGTCCGCCAAGTCTTGCTAAACGCACCAACGTTGCTAAACGCACCAGATATACGGAGGAGCGGCTCTCCGGATCCTTGTATTAGAGCCGGGGAGAACCGCATCCTTCCTACCCTCGTCAGAGTTTGCTAACAGGCACGGAAGCCTCTCGGCCGATGGCCGAGCACCGGGCCCCACCCATTCGGTGGAAGGACTCCCGGCCCGACTCCTCACAGAGAAGACACCCATCATCCTCTGTACAGCCGGCCGCTCTGTGCCCTGGCCACAGCGATAACAAAGATCACTGCGGTCGACCCGACTGGAGCACAGAGCCCTGCAATGCTCAGGCTAGAAACACCTGTAGCACTGCAGGGGGCGGAGGCGGAGTGCACGCACCCTCACCACTACCCAGCCCACCGGCAATCTTCCTACTTTAATCGCCTTGGCCGCCGCCTCAGCTGGGCAGCAAACCAAGGCGACTCCACCCACGGGCTAGGAGCGACGCAGGGATACTACCTTAACGCCACTCCCGCCACCAAACTTGACCACGAACTCCTTGCAGAGGTCGTCCTCCGTGGTGAACTCGTCCAATCCCGAAACTAATATCTCCACGTTTTAGGATAGACGAGCCACCCTAACTCTTTCGGGGAGAGTCTCCCTCAACTTGGAGGCGAGGAGGTCCGCCTTGGATTTGCGGTCCTCCTCCCTCCCCCACCTCCAACAACAAGTGCCCCTCCAGAGTCCGACGGATCCTGGAGACGCCCGCCGACCTAGGGTCCACTTTATTCCTCGCGTCTTGAAGGACTTGGGCATACGACATGCCCTCCCCCTCGAGACGCAAGGTGACCGCCTCAGTACGCGGGAGTACTCCGCGAGGCGGCCGCTGGCTTGACGAGAGTGGGGTCAAAGGAGGAGAAGACTTCCCTCGACCGGCACCAACGGCCGTCCCCCCACCCTTCGTAGGCGCCTTGGTGGCCTTTAACATCTTCTCCTTCTTCTTTTTTCTCTTTTTTTTTCTTCTCCTTTTCCTCCGTCCGTGCTCTAACAGGAATAGGCGGGAGACCTACTAACAGGGGGAGCGTCTCGGGAACCCCCGCTCTAAAAGTTTTTGGAGCTCCCCCGAGACGGTGCACCGCACCACCCTCTCAATCTCCTTCAGCCAGGAGGGAGGAATCTGACTCCCCCCCCTGACCGGAGTGGAGCATGTAGCTCCTTCCGGCCTCGGCATGGAGACGTCGGCGATGGCACGCACCGACGTCTCCATGCTTTCGTGAAGCGCGTGAAGCAACCGGGAGGCCTCCTCGATCGCTGCACGCGCCCCCACAACGCCTTTCTTGATTTCTATCAGGTCAGCGAGGCAGGGGGCATTAACCTCATCAACATCCTCGCTGACCTGGAGGATAGCCTCTAAAATTTGTCGCTCAGAGGCAACCTGCCCCCCAGCAACCTTTTCTACTTTATTGGCCACGTTAGCGACACCCCTCTCGATGTTATCGATGGTCTCACAGAGAGGGGTGAATCGGGCTTGGAGTTCCAGAAGACCTAAAGTGATCCTTTCCCGGAGCTCCCTTGGTCTCCCTGCTTTCTTCTCTCTGGACATTTTTAAGCGACGACAAAGTCGCTCCCAAAGCTCGCCTAGGGAGTCAGCCACATGGTCAAAGAGGGCGCCGATGCCCATCGTAACGAGGGAGCAATCGGCTACCCTTAGACCCTTTTGAAGAGCCGACTCCAGACTCTTGTCAGCCTTCCTCTTCTCTTTTTTCTTCTCAGCTACGGAGGTAGCAGATTGTTCAGAGGGGCCCGCCGTCAACCTCTCCTTTTGTTCTTTGCTGGATAACGACGCGGCGGGAGCAGTCAGTACTCCCACCGTGCCGGCCCCTGAGTATCCGATCACTCTGAGGTGGTAAGTGTTTTTTTGTCACCGATTCTGTCATTTTTCCTATTCTTATTTGGTTTTACGTCAGTGTTTTCCTTCACCTAGATCGGTTGGTAAACAAAACCTAACGAGCCCGATGTGCCCGGGGATTGGAGTGCTTTTAAGGCGGCACTCACTCGCTTTTGACGTGGATACTTCTTCAGGTTTAATGGAGCACTTTATAGGCCGCTCCCTTCCCACAGAAGCGACCACCCTATTCTCAGTATCCACCGCTGTTTGAAGAGAGGGGCAGGGTTATGTGGGACTCCCCCCTCTTTCCCGCAAGAGGGAGAGGTATACCCACTAAAACCACCACGGTGTGCCTACCGTGCCCATGACAAGGAAGGACCCGGAACCCCTTGTTTAGGACTTTGCCGGAACTCTCCCTTGGGCTGCCTTTCGGCTCTTCTCTTTGGAGGGAGCACTCACGTCTCCCTCCTTCGCTTTCCTAACTTTGGCGACACAACGGAACACACGCCGTCATGTCGCCCCATCCTGGGACCGCGTGCAAGACGAGCCGGAGCCCCCACTCTGACTCGTCGCGGTCTCCGCGGCAGTCAAGTCCCCGGGTGGACGGTTTCACCCAGTGCTGCCGCGTTGTCCTCCTTTACACTTTCTAAAACGGAACGGCGGACTACTCAGGGAACCCGGCTCCCCCACGAGTCCGCTGTTTCGGACTCCCTCCCCACACCCATGTGGTGGGGAGGGAGTTAACATCATCTAGGCCTTGGGCCCTGAGGACGGGCGCGGGGAACGGGCGCCCTGTCGCCCGCTCGCGCGCGCCCTCGGGGTTTCCGTAGAAGGAGAGGCAGTCTCTCCTTCTCTCTCTTGGCGTTTTCCTTCTGCTCCATCACGCGGGAGCAAAAAAAGACTACCGACTGCCATATTTCTCTCTCCCTGGAGGCGAGTGCCTGCAAAAGGCCCTCCAGGGAGAGGTCATCCACTATTACGGCGACCAGGTCCTGACGTTCCCGAGCCCATCGCGGACATTTTCCTACGGTGTGCTCCGGCGTGTCCCTGGCCGCCCCGCACTTATAACAACGTGTCGTCGGCTCGCGTCCGATTCGACACAGGTACTCACCGAAGCAACTATGCCCGGTGAGCACCTGCATCGTCCGTTAGGTTGTGACCGGGGTTAGGTATGTTTTAAGGTCAAGGACTTACTTTTTGATGAACTAATCACGGTCGCCAGCTGCTGATTTCCCCCAACAGCGAGGGATGCCGCCCCTGCGTCCTTCTCCGGGATGGATGCCTCCCTCAGGAACACGGGATCAGGTAAGTATGTTGTGCACTTTGCACAAATAACTTTCAACACAGTTTTTAGTATAACACAGTATATTATTTATTTGGCACTGTATCACAGTACGCACAGTAAGGAATGCTTTATAATTAACGCTAGGCTTAATTATCGCGTTAAACTAATGAGCCGCGGAAACTTCTTTTTTCGCACGAGCTAGGATTTCGCGTCCGTATCGTACGAGCTTCCGATCGAGACTGTCGAGCTAAGATGGCGGGCGCTTCTTCTCGACCCTAAGGCCACTGCTCACACGTACAAGTCACGGGTGTACCTTTAGGTACGTTCGTAGACTTGTGCCAACCTAGTGAAAACTTTCGGGCGCGACATAAACCAACATTTCATGTTTTTCAGGATCCCTTCGAGTAACCAAATCAGATTGTATCCCATTTATTTGTTAAACAAACAAATAAATTGGATGTACCGATTAAGGAGAAATTTTCCGACAGGACGTTTCTATGAAGTCTCGCGCTTCACAAGAAAACAAAATTTTTCCTTAATCTCAAACTTTACAAAAACTTTTAAAACTTTACATAACGCATCTTATTAACGTTTCAGGCTTTAACACTTTTAGGAGCATTCTGTTGGGTACTCGAATCTTCTTATTCTCCACGTTTAACTTCTTACCACTCTTTAATCCTTTTTCTTTCAACCATACCGATCCTTTATTGGTTTATCTTACCTCCGTTGCCAAAACCAAACCTTACAACTAAGTAACAGGTACCTAACTCTCTTAAGTACCCCGCGGGTTGTTACTCAAAACAAAACAACAGAAGGAACTCACCGTTAAAAAACGACCTTAACAACGCCGCTAAACCAAAACAAAAAAAAAAACGTTGACTAACAACAAAAAACAGTCTTAAGCCTACCTTTAGGCTAACCTCCTTCCTTACACGCAACACCTTTGGACTAAGGTTTGTTTAGTTGCGTACCTGTACTAAAACTAAAACGTTACCTATAACAACACGTCCTACTAACCAGGAACGGGTTTTACATTGTTATATCGACTAAACAAAAAGAAAGCTTACAACTAGTATCACATCGTTTGTACTTTATTCCTGCGCACTAGTTGTGTCTTAAAAACTAAAAGTTCTTTACTAACGCCGACCAACCCCCTTTTTTGTTTCAGGTGCTTGCTGGCTTTCCGACGTTTTCCAGGATTTCGCTTAACACGCGACTTGCCCACAAACTGGCCTCTTTCCGAAGTTCTACTCTTTCATACTGGAACTGGGCGCTCAACACCGCTTCCTTAAGTAGCTCCGTACTACCTATTTCACGCGTGTCCAGATCTGCAGCTGGGGCTTCTGGCTCTGGTGACAAGGTAAGGCGACCTACTTCGTGCTCCAACCACACCTCCAGGTGTGGTCGGAGTATCCCGACGACTTTCTGGGCGGCCGCACGAGGCTCGTCCAGAAACTGCCCTTAACCAAGGAGTAGTTGTCGCCGGGCGTGGCGCTTTGACCTGGCGAGAGCCTCCTGCAAGGTGTTGATTGCGAGACCCTCCTGGTGCAGTAGCTCGACCCGGCGAGAATACCTCGCCGAATACATGCCTGCAAAGAGGGCCAAAGGAGGCATCCCCGCCAGTACGCCCGCCGTCTCCGTGGCCACTGTTCGGAAGCCGCTGATCACCCTGAGTGCCGCTACTCTCTGGGCAGCGCGGAGTTGGCCAAAGCTGCTCCGCGCCCCCGCCCTCATCGCGGCTTCCGCCCACAACGGTGCGCCATATAAGGCCACCGAGTGGACCACGTTTCCGTACAGACGGTGGACCTTCGTCTTCGGGCCTAGGTTCGGTTGGATACGCGCTAACGCGTTAGCCACTTTCCGAACTCTGGGAGCCAGGCGAGCGAAATGCTCGCCAAAGCGCCACGTGGGGTCGAGGTATAGACCAAGGTACTTGATCGTCGTACCTACCTCGACCCTCGTCTCACCTACAGAGAAGCTGAGTCCTGCGGGCCGTCCACAACAAGGGCCATAAAACCACATGGCCTCCGTCTTGTGGACGGCCACTTTGAGGCCCAACCTCTCAATGCGGCCGACGACACAATTGGTGCCGCACTTGGCCAATGCCCTGATCCTGCTCCAATTCTCCCCAGAGGCCACAACTAGCGTGTCATTTGCATAGCAGATGACCGCCAGACCTCTGGGGAGGGCGGCCCGGATCACCACATTGTACCCGAGGTTCCACAGCAGGGGGCCAAGAACCGACCCCTGCGGAACCCCGCGGTAAATTTCTCCTTGGTGTGGCGACCCGTACCGGCCGGTGTACCTTATCTCCCTGCCGCGAAAGTAATCCCCGAGGATCCTACTCAGATAGGGTGGGACTCTGTGATGATTGAGAGCCCACCCTATGCTATCCCAGGGAAGGGAGTTAAAAACGTTGGATATCTAGTGATACCGCCAACGCCCTCCCCCCTGCCTGACCGGCGCTTCCGTGAGGGACTTCAGGCGGAACACGGCGTCCACCGTGAACCGTCCCCCACGGAATCCGTACTGGCAGTCGGCCAGGTCAGGGCCCATCCGCGACAGGTGCTCGACGAGACGATTGGCAATAATACGTTCTAAAAGCTTGCCTGCCTTGTCAAGCAAACAAATCGGCCGGCGAGTCCGCAGCCCTCCCTCTTTTGCGGAGCAGGACCAGTCTGGCCCTTTTCCATTCCGGGAGAAACCAGTTGGTCTTTAGACACTCCGTAAAAATGTGCCTGAGGCGGTCTCCCAGGGTACCCTGTCTAAAGGCAAAGCCCAGCACCTTGCCGGGCACGCCGTCGGGACCGGGAGCGGTGTTCTTCCGCGTCATCTGACGGACGGCTCGGCGGAGCTCCTCCTCTGTGACCCTCAAATCGTTGGACCACTCTGCTAGGTCGTTCAACTCGGGCTCCCTGGAGGGCCAGTCCCCTCTTTCATCAGGGAAGAGGATAGACACTACCCTTTCCAGGAGCTGAAAGTCCAGACTCTCTGTAATCGGCGGAGTCCACGGGCGCAGCTTACTCATTACCAGTCGGTAAGGGCGCCCCCATAGTTCCGCGTCGATCGTCTCAAGGAGCTCATCCCATGCTCTGGACTTTGCTTTTGCTATGGACGCACGTAGGGCTTTGTGCGCTGCACGATAGCCCTCGTACGCCCTCGCTGCTCGTGCCGCCACGTCGCCGGTCTTTCGGCGACGGGCGCGGGTGTACCGGTTTCTGGACCGGACGCACTCAATCCGTAGATTGGCTATCTCGTCCGCCCACCAGTACACCGAACCATAATTAATCATAAACAAACCACGTTCAACCATAAACAACCTATGTTTAACTAGAAACGAGTTACGATCAACTATAAAACCACGTTAAACCGCAAGTAATACCGTTACTGTATATAAATATGCTATGGAACAGAATAGTAAATGTACAACTAAAGTTGTTGCATATAACAGTTTATTGTTGTTTAGACCACCAAGAAAATACTTTAAATACATTTTGTAATGCGCAAAATTTCACATGTTTTTCACATCGTAGACAATTCAATACATTCAATTTATTTAAAGAAGCAATATCGTCGTAATCGGCATCCAATGTTTTAATAATTAATCCACGTTGTACGTCATTATCAAAAATATCAGCTAACCAGTTACATTTTTCAGGACCTTTAACATAAACACGTGAAGATGCGTTGTCATCATTTTCTGCAGTGCCACAAATAGCTGTTGTAATCAACTTTTTTGCTCTGCAGTATGCAACATTTCCATGTTCCCAACGCAACCTGTGATGATGCATCATCAGCCAAGAAGCTGTTGACCTGTCTGATCTTGCAAGTAGATTCCACGGAAAGGGGCTGTTGTGCGCCAATTTTTGTATTTAAGAAGTTTAGTAACATGAGGCCATTGAGCAATGTGATGAGACATCACTGTCATTGCTCAATGACCTAGATAAGTTGCAGGAAGGCAGCAGTTCAAGGAAGAACTGCTGGTTGCCACAGCGTGCGACACATCGCCGCATTGTCCGAAATGCAACGCAGCATGTGTCGACACCGGCACCGGTAACTAGCACGGCCGTTGCTAGGACCGGTGGGCCTGCTGAATCAGCGCGATCAATCTACTATAAATCGATCGCGTGGATGAAGCAGGGGGAGACCGTAATTAGACTGCTAGCTCACTGTGTGGCTCCGCAAGCCGGAGAGTTTACCGCAGTGAGATACAGCCGTGTAAGAAACGTAGAAAAAACATTGTAAAGATCAAGAGTAATAAAGGATATTCTACTAAGTTGAAGTACAGTACTTAATCTTCAAACCATCCAACCTCCTCGACATCCAACAAGGCATTCAAAAATGTAATGCGAGAGAACACTACCTTTTTGCAATACCGCCACTTCTTTGACAATAAATTTTTTCCTGACGACAAATCCTTGTAAGTCCACAAACGTCGGCACATCCATGATGATGTAATTGTGTGCCCGATAAAAGACGACTGCTGTCTATTGGTACATACTGTGGTTCTTAAACGATTTTTCAAGATATGGAAGGGAGAAGTGCTAATGTTGCAATCGAAATAATTTTGCGCACTACGTTAGTTAACAGATTGTATTCGACACACGATCGTGCAAAATGAGACAATAGGCCGTAGTATTCGCCGGTATATTTTCTTTACAATCAAATTCAATACGCACATCGACGGTTGCATTTTTGACAGCCTCGTTTTGACGTGAGCAATCACTGACCACTAAAGGACCACATTGCAGAAAGTTGAAAATCGTGAGAAACAATACAACTCCACATCCGTAGTAAGTTTTACGGAAATGTGTGTACGTATTGTACAGAACGGCATAGTTTTTTTAATCAAAATCTAAATGCAAGTCATCATAAGAATAGAATTCAGAGTTAAGATAAAAGTTTTACGTTGGTCACCTGACAGTGATCGAATCGCGTAACATCTGCTGACATATCGTTTATTTGAGCAGTCTGTAGCGCAAATATGACGTATCTTGGTTTCTCAAGTTGTGTCGTCGTTTTTACGGCCCACAAATGTTTAGTAGTGCTTTGTAATAATGGAAACTCGTAGAGATCCCACGAGCGGAAACTCATGGTTAAATACCGGCTGCTTTCCAGAGTTTGTAGTAGCGAGAGCTTCGTAACATCGTTCAACACTATATGTGGCATTCGCCATTGCACTTTGAATAATTCAATGTTTCCATTCAATGCTTCACGATCTACTTGAGAAACTGCTGTTATGCAGTTTTTGTCGTTGCGCAATCGTATTAAAATTAGTTCATGACGAGCATTGATAACCGTACGCTTGTAGTCCTCGCAAAATCCGAATAACTTGCTGAGTAATACGCAGAAACTAAAGTAACTTTCTCAGTCCACATGTTGTTTACTATCCCAACCAGCATTCTTCATGGCCATGCTTTCATCATGTGTTAGCAATATATAGTTTTTGATCGTATTAGTTATTCCAATGTTTCTATTACGATCAATCTCTATACCATTGAGTTCATATTGAATCTCATCGAACATAAAAGCTACACAATTATTACCCAAATATACTTCTTCTTCGTCTTTCGTCGTTAACGTTATTTTTCCTTCGATGTAAAGAAAACTTTGACACGGTAAAGTATACAAGTCCTGCTGTTGTATATGTATGCGTATCTCATCATTGTGTTCAAATGTCGTGTTTACATATGGATTGTACGTGTAAGTTTTATTCTTGACGATGCGATCGTCAAAGATCGGCTCGCCCTCAAAATTTAAACTGATGCACATGTTCTCAAACTTCTCGTACAATAAGTCCCAACGATTGCAAAAATTTAACGTTTATCGAACTTAGCTTCTTCCGATTACTGTACGTCGTAGCAGATGTTTGTAATAAAAACCTCGTATCTCGCGTCACTTGATCCACCTCGTTCAGCACGAGCATGCCGTGTATTACAGTCGTCGGCGTCGCACGTATAACTTGACGGTTATTTCTTCTCCTCGAAATTCAAGCAATTGTCCGTTCTGATTCACAATGCGTATTGTTAGATCCGTAAGGTAAATGTCCCAATGCTTAAACGTTTAAGAGAGCTGTTTAACATATACAAATTGTTGGATGTCGAGGAGGGTTGGGTGATTAAGAAGAAGTTCTTTGCTCGAACTTACTACGATGTCCTTTATTGCTCCTGTTCCTTACAACTTTCTTTACACGGCTACGTCTCACTGCGGTAAACTCTCCGGCTTGCGGAGCCACACAGTGAGCTAGCAGTCC
>NW_018021479.1:35869-37083 GCF_002006095.1 Pseudomyrmex gracilis
ATAGAGGAATTAATTTTTTACTCATTCACTTTTGTAATTTTATAATATGTAGCAGATTGCTCCTTTCCATTCAATATTTATTATTTTCTAGGATTTTTATATTATGTATATAATTTTTACTATTTTCATTTTCCTTCAATATTGATCGACCTTTTGTGTCTCGTACTTTTATCTTCTATAAAATGGCTGAAAATGGAGCTTGGAGTAGTGGCGAGTCCGAACCAGAAAATGAAATATTAGAAAATGAAGACATCGGTGAAATCAAATTGGAAGACTTTTATTATAACGAACCTCAACTGTTTGATGATGCGCATTTTTACCCATTAATCAAAGATTTTGAAGGTAGTTCCGAAATAAATCCGGATATCTCTTTTTCAGGGAATAAACCAATTGACTATTTCAATTATTTTTGTGATTCTTCTTTACTCCAAAAAATTGTAGAGGAGACAAATCGTTATGCAACTCAAAATCCTATCACTAAATCTTCCTACATGAAAACTTGGTCTCCTGTCACAAAAACAGAACTGGAAAATTTTTTTGGCGTTTCGATTCTAATGGGCCATGTCCGGAAAGGCGATGTGCAAAGTTATTGGTCTACAGATCTTTTACTGCACACTCCAATTTTTGGTCAAATACTGTCTCGCGATAGATATATTCAAATCCTGCGATGTTTACATTTTCATAATAATGAAGATATCGTAAATCATCCTTTAGTGAAAATAAAACCAGTAATAGAACACGTACAAAATACATTTTTGACAGTTCTCACTCCAGGGAAAAATCTGTGCATAGATGAAAGTTTATTATTGTGGAAAGGTAGGCTTCGATTCAAGCAATATATTCTTTTAAAGAGAAATCGCTTTGGCATCAAGCTCTTCATGCTTGTAGACTGTGAGACAGGATTTGTATTGGGTTTTGTGGTTTACACTGGTGCAGACACTGATTATCAGAAATTTGATTTAAGTGTTACTGGCGATATTGTAGCTCACTTTTTACAGCCTTACTTTTATAAGGGTCATGTTGTATATATAGACAATTAATATACATCTCCTACTTTGGCAAAATTTTTACATGATCGCGATACAGGTATGTGTGGTACGGTGAAATCAAATAGAAAGGGAATGCCAAAGCTTGAAAACAAATTAGTCCGAGGTGAAGTACAAGTCTCTCATAGTCATGAGTGGATGGCAGTGAGATGGGAAGACAAACGTAGC
>NW_018021479.1:44403-48692 GCF_002006095.1 Pseudomyrmex gracilis
CCCTCCCCCTGTGACGTCATACCCCCTCCCCTCCGTATGACGTCACCCCTCCCCCTGTGACGTCATACCCCGCACCCCCCTCGGAGCTCCTGGCTTAGAACTCTCATAGTTACACTACTTACAGTCTATACTGAGTTTGAAAAATCTTTGCTGAACAAAAAGTTAATTTTGTGTACTTAATTATAACCTTAAAAAGAATATACTTTGTCTTACGCAAACCGCTAACGTAAGAGTTAAAAACGCAATAAATTTGCTACTACTCTCAAAAACTATTTATGTCTTTATCACATCTTCTGTTTAGAAAACTTTTAGTACAATGTTTTAATAATAATACAATTAAAAATATTAATAAAACTTTTGATTATTGTAAATATCAGTAAAATAGTTTAATGGAAATAAAAATTCGAGTGAGTGTTTAAGTACTGGGACACGTTTAATCACTGGGACATTTACCTTAATGCTCTGCACGATGATCGGAAGATAAATAATCTGTGCCGGTGTTTCCGAAATCTTATATCCAGGTGGCACGTTCAGTGAGAACTCATGTATTGTATGCACACACCGGCTGTTGCTGTACGCACTTGCGGTCACGTTGCATTCTATGCAATTAATGTTTACGTTGATAATATTAATCGGCACGACTGATACATACCACTGTGGCTCTAAAATACGAGGTGTAGAAAAATCTAACAACAATCCAATGGTGTCGGGTTTGGTAACATTTATTTGATAGGCACTGTTTATTTCACTTTTCATTGTGTTGGTGTTTGCGCGTAATATTAGTGAAGGGATGTTTTCATCCTTATCTTCGCTTTTCGCATTACGTTGCATCATTGCATGTTGCGGATAATTGTTAATACTATACTAGTATATATACACATATATACATTTCTATATAACAGTAATTTAACCTACACATAATTACCTACAATATTTAAACTACAAATAATGTAGTGTACGTGCCTTTTTTCCAAATCGCAAAAAAATCTTTGAACACGTACTCGTGTTAATTTTTTAATTTTTTCCGCACAATCCATTATTTTTTATTTCACTTCACACAACAGTATGAAAATTGCAATTTCACAATGAAGGTTTTTAACTCTTGATGATTCTTATATCAATAGAATGTGCACATGCGCACATTCAATAGAGAATTTTAGAAAAAATCCAATCAGGACCGCATAAGAATTTCCTCAATGAAGCGCTAATAGAGCAACCCTCATTGCGGCGCTGACAGAAGGGCCACACGTATAAAATAATACGGTAACTCTGATGTAGACATTATCAGCACCGGATCAGGTTTTCCAAAATAAGGCAAGCCATTACATTACCTGATTGCGCCCGGAGCAAAATGCAGGCAAACATTAATCATTTTCTACTCGGGTGCTTGTCATCCGTATCGTAATAAAACTTATTGTTCGATGAATTTACGTTCGGTACTGTATGATACGTTTCAAAATCTGTTAGTCCAAGATTGTAATCACCGTCACTTAAATCGATGGCGGGAAAGTAGCTGACTGCAAGGATGCTACTTTTACCGGTAAGTGTGAACGTCAGTGACATGTTGTCAAATGCGTAATAAAATCTGATAGCGTACTATTTAAAGAAATATAGCTTATCAGCCGTTTAAAGGAACCATAAACACAATTGGCCACAATTGCTTTGAATGTAACGTTGATAAGATGTACGGTTATAGTCTATTTTATCCACGGCATGTTCTAGATAACAAACTACCTCTTTTAGTGGTTGAAGATTGCCAAAACTATCGAAATATATGACATACTTTCTTCTTTTTGCATACGCCACCCAGTGAGTACCTGGTCTATTGGTATTATCCAAATTGACAAAACCACTCTCATTACGACGTACTACGTCCGGTAAAGTATTACGCATAAAAACACCTCTAAAGAAAGGTATACGCATGCGCTTAGCTAGTTGTTTTAACTGCATATTTGTTGTTACACCTGTAAGTAATTTTAACGTCTTTTCAGCGTTTTTTTTCTTTGAAAGTCCCCGTCCGTACGGAGTCAGACAAATTCCTTGACCTTCCATCGCGCGATTATGACATTGCATTTCTTCTAGCTGCCGCTGTGCAGCTCTTGTATCATTTACTGTTTTTGCAACTTCCGCCGTTCCACCAACGAGCGCACCGAGAGCACCCAGCAGCGGTAGGACCGGTAAAACACCGCCGCGTTTAGCAATTGGAAATATTCGCTTCTTTTTTGCTGACTTGCTTTTCTTTTTCAAGCGCATGCCGAGTTTTGTCTTTGCTTTCACCCACACGGCGGTCGCAGCTGCTCTCTCACCGAGACTCGAGTCTGCCGCTGTACTACGATCGCGCGCCTTTGCAGCAAGTGCGTTATCAGCCACGTGTTGAGCAGCGAGTTCGTTTCTTTGCAAATACGCTATATCGTGTTCACGACAAGCCGCGTCCAATGGATTAATGCCGCGATCGCCTCTAGCTAATCGTTTTTCCAAACGCATTCCCGGGCCACAAAATTGGTAGCCCGGAATATGTAATATGACGAAAAGAGCGTTTATCACGCGATTTAACAATCCACAACCTGACATAGATTGCAATATACGTTTGACATCAGCTGTATTCTGACGACTGAGTAGAAACGCTCGACGCGTCTCTATAAATAGGTGCTCCTCACTATCGCGAGGCAGTTTAAAACAAACCATGCAGTTCGTGCGACAACCTGTGGCAATTAAAGTAATTAATTTTGACAGCAAGACTCAACAAATATCCGGCAAGAAAATACGCAACCATGAAATAATGCTACCGGTTACTATACACGGTATTGAGTGCGATCCTTCGAACTGCGGCAAGACGAATGTGGTGTTAAGCTTGCTTTAAAGTCTACACGGTGTACGTTTTGAAAACGTGTACGTGTATTCCAAGTCGTTGCAACAACCAAAGTATCAATATCTAGAGAATATACTTTCAGCAGTAGACAAAATCGATTACTTTACCTTTTCTAATAATAGCGATGTTCCGCCGAGTGAAGCACTTCCGAATTCTATTTTTATTTTTGATGACGTGGCATGTGACAAGCAGGATACGATACGAGAATACTTTGCAATGGGTCGTTACTTGAGTGTCGACTGTTTCTATCTTTGTTAGACGTACGCGAGGATACCAAAGCATCTTATACNTGACAACGCAAATCTGATAATTCTTTTTAAACAAGATGGCACCAATCTCAAACATGTGTATAACGATCATGTTAATACGGATATGTTGTACGAGAAGTTTTATATATTATGCCACAAATGTTGGAAAGACAAATATGGATTTTTAGTGATCGACAAGGACAGTCCTTTGAACAGAGGTCGCTATAGAAAACAATTTAACGAATTCGCGATACAGTCGAATAATTTTAATCGTTGTTGAGACATCAACCAAGTATCGTCTTTCCTACAGTGCGAGTAACATTGCTTCACCTGACAAAAGCAGTGAAATCATAGATTGCGAGAAAGTAGCAAAAAAGATTGCCAAAACGAGTCAATCCATTCGTCAAATATATCGCGCTCTGAAAACCGGTAAATTAGAAGAAGAAATTGCATTGGAAAGACAGTTTAAACCTATTATCAAATTTCTAAAACAGATTGCTAAAAACACGGAAACTAAGCAAAAAACGTCGGACACAGTGTTTCTTGAAGACACGTTACACGAGACGAAACGAAAACAAACACAGCATCGAACAAAACACTGTCTCCTACTTTAAACAATTCAAAGCGCACACGATATAACACTGCAATGGCGACTTCTACTCCAACAAAAGAACAAACCGAACGACACTTGACATGGGATTCTCCATCGATTGACACTATCGTCGCTACTGATGCTATTACCAACAAATCGTTTAAGTCAACTATTCAACGTCAAATGCAAACGTTGGAGGGTCTTGAAATGTTTCAAAATCGTTTTGGTCCGTTGGCGCAACAATATATGAAAGCTATCCTGAGTGGTAAGAAAGAGAACGATATAGACTACGTATATGGTGTGTATTTCGACAACGATGAAATGATGCTCGGTGATAAGCGTTTTGACGTGGATGAACAGGATAATATAATCATAGATGGTATACGATTCAAAGCAACACTAGGATTGTACGAATTGATTTTCATGAAATGTCTAACAAGCGAATTATATACCGAGGAAAATAAACAACGATACAAAAAGATACTGAAAATAACGGGAGCGTCCCGTTTGCCCACGTTGCGATTGCCCACAGTCACTATTGCCCACGTTGCAATTGCCCACGTTGCGATTGCCCACGTTG
>NW_018021479.1:49287-52812 GCF_002006095.1 Pseudomyrmex gracilis
CGATTGCCCACGAGTTGCTTTTGCCCACGTTGCGATTGCCCACGAGTTGCTTTTGCCCACGTTGCGATTGACCACGTTGCGATTGGCCACGAGTTGCTTTTACCCACGTTGCGATTGCCCACGAGTTGCTTTTGCCCACGTTGCAATTGCCCACGTTGCGATTGCCCACGTTGCTTTTGCCCACGTTGCGATTGCCCACGTTGCTATTGGCTCCAGTGCAATTGCCCACGTTGCTTTTGCCCACGTTGCTTTTGCCCACGGTCAGTCGTGTGCGCGTCATCATGCCAATCAACAAATTTAGGATATCGCTCGGAACACATGAAGCATCAATGTATTATTATGAGAGAGAAACAATACTGCAAAATTACGTGCGTAATACCGCTCTCTGCTTTGTCGGTTCCGGCTACAATGCATGGTCGCGCAAGATACTGCATGTAGCGCAACCTGATACCGACACTGACGCCGCCAACAAACGATATGTAGATATGTGTGTCACGAGTGTGAATGAATGGCAAAAGACACGTGAGAAAAAAATTATCGCTTTGCAGTAGGATGTGCAAGCGTTGCGCGACGCTATAAAACACATTCACCGTACACTTCAATATCTATCAAACCAAAATAAAACAATTGACACGCCGGAGTAAACATATAGTAAGACAACTATGGCGACGAATCGTGTTACAGTCGCAAAACAACATTTACGTCTCGTAGAAGAATTGCATGCTCCGACAAGAAGACATTTTCCCCGTAGACGCGTTATCGCACGCGGGTACAATGATTTCTGGCAAGAGGATGTGGTAGAGATGCGTCCGTATTCGCGCTTCAACAGGGGCTACCACTACATACTTACGGTTATCGATGTGCTGAGCAAGTACGCGTGGGCCATATCGCTTAAGAGTAAGAGTGGATGTGAAGTCGCCAAAAGTTTTGCAGGAAAATTTTGGAATACCAAACAATGTCTAAACAATTTGCAAACTGACCGTGGAAAGGAATTCTACAATATAGATGTACAAACACAGATGAAGAAACATAACATTAATCATTATTCCACATATTCTGTTATGAAGACTTCAATTATAGAACGATTCAATCTTACGTTGAAGAACGACATGTGGAAACAATTTACACTTAACGGAAGTTACAAATGGATCGCCATATTACCGCGTCTTCTTATGGAGTACAACGCGAGAAAATATCGAACTATCGGTATGCAACCTATTGATGTTACCCCAGCAATCGCCGATGAGCTTTTAACCACGGTGTACAGCAATGTCAAGATCACAGGGCCAGCACGAATTAAAGTAGGTGATTTGGTACGCGTGAGCAAATGTAAAACAGTATTCGATCAAGGATATACGCCAAATTGGACGACCAAAGTATTTAAAATCAATAAAATACAAACGATCTATCTTGTGACGTATCTGCTTGAGGATTCACGTGGACAATCTGTTGCTGGAGGATTCTACAAATACAAACTGCATCGCGTTGCACATCCAGACGTTTATCTCGTGAAAAAGGTATTGCGCAAGAAGGGTGACAAGGCTTATGTGAAGTGGCTAGGATTAGACAAGTCATACAACTCTTGGATAAATAAAATTAATGTATTGTAAACACACTATTTACAGAATTTATATTTATATACAACATATGTACATAATTATTACACATATTAAATGCCAATATACATATAATCTATATTATACACGGTTTTCTTGTGGTATTTTGTAATGTACCCATGGTAATGTTTCGGTAGAATCGGGTACCATATACCGTTTATCGTCGTACGGACTTAGAGCAAGTTTCGATTCGGACACAGTTTATACTTCGTGTAACTTTGATCGTATACACGATAGTCGACACACCTTTTCAATTTCATTATTCAAACATTGCTTGTAATCGTCAAACGTTAATGTTCTCGCTACGACGCTACTCTTTACACCTTTGGCCTTTTTTGTGTCTCTCTTTCCGTCCACTTTCAATGCGTACATTTTTGCTCTAAGTCCGACAAATTCAGTCATTATCATTTTGTTATTTTCATTCTTCATTAGTCCTGGAATCTTTTTGTTGACGCGTGGCATACCGTACACGTTATCAGTCGGATAATCACTTGTGTCAAATCGAACGATGACACGTTTCATGATATCGTACACGTTCTCGCATTTGATGAAATAAATGAGACTGTCTGTGTCGGTGTACATAATTTTACATTTTTTTGGTACAAAGGTGCCATGTACTTGTGGTGAAATTCATACAAACACGTCTTGGATATGTCAAATATACACATTTCAACATAGATCGGTTTGTTGAATTTCATTTCAAATTTACGCAATTCAATCGCAATAAAATTTTCAGAAAATACGTTTCGACTATGAAAAATTGGTTGGGAAATCAGTTCTTCCGCACCATATCTTCCATCCCACTTTGTTACGAGTTTTACGAGTTCTACATGGTTTCGCACATTTTCCATAGTTTTACCAAACACTGCGTTATTCATCAATTTCTACAAATTTTTCTCAAAGTCGTTGGTAGCAAGCGTTCGAAATTGTGTGTTTAATTCGATGTAACTGCGGAGCCACGGAGATTGCGCAAATTGTAATATGCGGTGGATTTTTGTAATACGAAGAACGTGTTGCACACATTGTTGCAGAGCACAATAGTGAATAAGATAACGCGATTTATCGTGTAGTGTTGCGAGCAGCTTCTCCTGTCGCTTGCCAGGCGGCTTATCTCGCGTCGGGCAAAACGGTAGGTCAGCGTGCGCGTCATGCAGTTTGCGAGGATACTCGAGGATGACTTCAAAGATGTAACCAATATTTGAGGTTCCACTCACAGACATCACGTCGACACTCCAGATGTTGTCTACCCATTGGAATGCGGCATACGGTAATGGCTGACACATTGCCCAACCGTACAAGTTATATCAAAGTACATAAGATACAACGTTGGTTTTGATAAGTCGTATGTCTGCATGTACTCGTTATTAGCGTGCGCATATCGTGTGCTGCACTGGCTAAGACCACCGCGTATACCCCGTTCGATAAACATAACCATATCAACATCTGTAAGCAGGTCAAACGTTATGCCTGTGTGTTTCAGCATAGCGTCCCATGTGTAACCGGGTAAAGTATAATAATACGCGGGATCTAATCCGTAACTTTGAATACAACTTTCTCGAAAATTCTCAAATATATCGGCCAATAATAAAACATCAGTTTTCAAATATAAATCGCTGTATTCACCTAATAGTCCAGTCAATAGGGAAAAAATCATGCAAAAATGTTTAACCGAAATCCGATTACATTACCTTGTAGTGTGCGCTTCACTGATGAACCCCTATAGTCGTGCAACCAAAATTTTTTGTCAGCACTTGTTATAAAAGATGATTGAAAGTGCTGAAAATGGGGTTTTTGCTTTTATCGAAGAAGAACTGCTAGTTAGGGAAAAAAGTTCTAAATAAAAGTTGTAGGTATTGAAAATATCTTTCGTTTAAGCTATCAATCGAATAAATCGAGCAAATATTTATCG
>NW_018021479.1:59330-59642 GCF_002006095.1 Pseudomyrmex gracilis
AAAAAAAAAACGTTTCAATACGATCAATATTAACCGAGATAATGCCATTTTTATGAATTTGAAGTGAAAATGACGCTACGCGCGCGAGTCGCCGCCGAGCGCAGCGGCTGCGGCCCGCTTATCCCCACGACCGGTCTTTATGTACTTGACATACGAAACCTTTCTTTAACACTCTATAAATAATGCTATACTATACTGAATTTCTTCGAAACTTTTNCTGATGAAAGTGTAACTCTTCTACTCCATATCCCCACAGTTTCAGATCTTAATATTAATAATGAAAGGAGCTGCGAATTTTCAAAAAAAAAAANT
>NW_018021479.1:59669-60268 GCF_002006095.1 Pseudomyrmex gracilis
ANNNNTTTTTTTTTTAAATACGCGTAAAAGTACCAACTATCGAAATATCAAATCAGTAAAACGATATAGTTATTAGCGTCAAAGTTACTTCATTTGTTTATGAGCAAAAAACGACCATCGTTTTCAACGCCATTTTTGGGNGTTTTTTAATAAAAATTTTGGTTAAATATCACTTGTATGTAATAGTACAACTCTTTCAGAACAAAACTAGATCACGCTGGTTGCTGTATCATTGTGAAAAAGCGACATAATTAAGTGCAAAAATAGAGTGTTTGGGCTAAACAAATGCATTTATTCACAAACTATACGATGTTTCGGTCTGAAATTNTGCATACGTTTTAAGGGTAGCAAAGGCCATATTTTTGATAAATTCCGAAACTCTGTGCTAATTATTACAAAGATTATTAACAAGTGAAAAAACACTCATTTTTGGGTGTTTTTTGCAATTATCTCGATAAATATTTGCTCGATTTATTCGATTGATAGCTTAAACAAAAGATATTTTCAATACCTACAACTTTTATTTAGAACTTTTTTCCCTAACTAGCAGTTCTTCTTCGATAAAAGCAAAAACCCCATTTTCAGCACTTTCAATCATC
>NW_018021480.1:0-2850 GCF_002006095.1 Pseudomyrmex gracilis
AATAAGTAAAATGCGTATATTCATCATTCATAAGCTTTATCGTAAAACCACGTTTTCGGAAACTTTCCAAACACCGAATTAACATAGGTTGTATGACGCGAAGTATTATTATATCGCGTGTGAACTTGACGCGAGGCACTACCGTGCTTTTTGATGTTTTTCTCTTTCTCTAACTTTCTTCTTAAAACGTGTTCGTATATATATGTACGCCATCTGGCAGCAAGCATGCAAAAGTGCACACGACGATGACGAAAATAACGTGATTTTCTCAGTTCAAAAACTTTATCATTGCATATCTCCGAAAATACGAAATACACAAAAAAACGCAAGAACACTTTTTTTTAAATGTTTTATTCTGAATCGATTGAGACCAAAACGAAATTAATCGGTTCAGTGTTTACTAAAATATTGCCCTGAGAAAATCTCCCCACTCCTAAAATGCATGAATCTCGCTTATAAGAGGCACAGTGTGCTCGCGCAGTTCGAGCGCCACTTCGTTGCGCGTGAACTTGGCGCGAGGCACTACCGTGCCTCTTGATTCTATTAAAAAATCAAAAAAGGTATCACGGCTCCAAATATCCAAGATAATTACAAATTCAAATGTAAAGGCCTATAGAATTATAACAACGCAGAATTCTGTTATTACTGAGCACAGAATCACATGTTCACATGATTTTGACTGGGACAACATTGATATTCTGGACATGGAGCCATCATATTATAAACGTCTCGTATCTGAAATGCTTCATATTAAAAGTCAAAAGAATCCATTGAACTTGCAGAGCAATACAGAATTGTTGGATATTAGCTATTTACCGCTGATCGGTAACTTGAATGTTTAGCGTAGAGTTGTTTGTGTGTAAATTTTGAATAACAGTTTGCTCAGTCTCACTTGGACCACGATTGTGTTTAGTCATGTTTGACAAATTTTATTATTGACATCTCCTTTTGACGGTTTAATTTTTAATTTTTAATGTTTATCTTTTGAAATATGTGATCGTGACTGATTAAACATTACACTTAACAATTCGTACGTATTTAATATTTTTACTACATTAAATTATTGCATTCAAAAAATGCTTTGTGTAATACCTTTTTTAAAAGATTGTTATTCAATTTGTTTTATTAGATTCACATTGATAAGGACCGAATCTCCGGTCCGAAACGTTTGTACAATTTTTGTAATAAATTTATCGATTTCAACACACATACACACGTGTTTGTTGCTCCGAGTGGCCTTTACATTTAAATTTGTAATTATCTTGGATTATTTCTATTGCTGACAGAAGGGTGAAGATCGGTTCGCTCAGGCTGGTTAGCAGCGGTTCTGCGCCGTAGCGCCCGGTTACGACGGTTCCGTCGTGCTAATATCGCGCTCCGCGACTTGAGGTTTTTCCGGAGTTCCACTTAAAAAATGTCATTCGTTTAGTATGTTCTCTTGACGGGTCGAGACCAGCGATTAATTTCCGGAAATTAAAGTGAGCTTAATCTTCTCGCTTAATGTTACCAAAAGAGACTCGGCAGTTGTTCGGAACGACACAAGATCGTGAACAGCTAGTCCGACTGAAAGGAAATCGGCAGTTGTTCGGAACGACACAAGGTCGTAAACAGCTAGTCCGATTGAAAGGTAAATTAAAAACTATAAACACGAAGTTCCTCTGGATATGAATCGCTTTTGTCAAGTAACAAACCTTACGACAAGCTCAAGGGACCTTTTCTAGATAATACTTAAACTACTGTAATTATTGACTTACTACTTGCTGATCTCGGCAGTCAGGTCGCAACGTCGGCAGGTAGGCCGGCTTAGGATTGTCGGTAATAGTTATGGCTAATTGGCTGCAGGCCACTTCACTTACACCTCACTACTTGAACTGGTCGGAATGACTTCGAATAAAACTGCAGGAGTGAGACTGACTGATTGATTGATTTAAACGGCCAAGTGTACGGTATTTATACTATTATTCAGGGGCCTCAGCTCCCTTGGCTTTGCCAATCAAACTTGGATCCTGATTCCCCCGTTGCTGTCTCGTGAAAAAGTTGACCTTTGATTCGTGGTTACGCTTTAGCCCAATCGGCTGGATTATCGTTTGTTTAAGCTTAACTAGATTTTGCGTTATCATATTCAGATTCGAGATCTCAACGCTTGTTTGAGATCTCTTGTTTCAACTTCCTTTCTGGAAGAGCAGGAGGTCGAATTTCGGTCGGATGACGCACGGCGCACATCACACAACGCGCGAGTATCTATTACCGCTCCGCATTCTACTGCAAATTAGAAACCAAATTTGTTTACTTATCGTGGAAATGTCTCACGTGCAAACCGATTACAGTTATTATTGCCACAGGCCGACTCTTGTCCTCCATCCGGGAAGTCCTAGTATCTCGGATTCTTAAAGCTACAACTATTTACGATTCTCAGAACGAAAAGATTGTTCTCACGTTGCAAAAAAAAGAGATCAAGTCTATGACGTTACACTATATTTGTAGATATTAATTACTTTAAACTCACACTGTATGTATTTGATTAAGAGATCGATAGCTATTGAAAAACAATCAAAATGTAATTCATCATGTACATCAAAAATATAACATAACAACGACTATATTCAGTGTAAACAACAGTTCAACTATTTAACATATATTCAATTGAAAAGACATACGTACACATTCATTTATTTATTGTCATTCATTCCGCACAACACATATTTCTAACTCGGAATCAAATTTCGTTTATTTTCTTGTGTTAGTTGAAAGTGTTAGTTGAAAGTCGTTAGCGTGTAATAAGAAATATAACAAGTAAATAAATATACGTTTCTGTTGACTGAGCATAATTAAAGCAATACAGTTTAATAA
>NW_018021480.1:3029-4221 GCF_002006095.1 Pseudomyrmex gracilis
GAAGCACATAATGAAGAAGTAAACNATACTATCACAGAAACGTCATCAAGTGATGTACTAAATTTGCAATCAAATGAAGCAGTTGGGTAAAGTTGAATTTTCTTTTCTTCTCTTTTTATTTATTTTTTCTTTTTTTTCTTTTTCTCACTTCTTATAGAACTTTTGAAACACTCGTTTTTTCATAATATTTTATATCTTTCTTTTTTTTACTATAATCTACTATTTTTATAATANCTTATATTCTTATATTGAAAACAATGTAAAATCTTAAATTATAAATTAAAACTAAAAAAATAAGATATTAATAGAAAAGTGAATACATATTATGAAGGTTTTTTAATTTTGAAAGTCACATTTAAACATATATTTATGTTTTTTTTAAATAAATAAAAACAGATATAAATCAAAAGTGATATATTTTTGACAAAAAAGAATAGATTACAAAAATCAATTTCTTGTTGATTGCTTGCGTATCAATATTTATCTTCTTATATTGTTTTTAAATTAAATTGTTTCTCATGTTGTTCTTCATTGGATTAGTTTAAAATTCTTTCACAAATAAAATTACCAGATTAATCTAAAAATTATTCTACTGTTAGCATATATGTCAGCATATTATTATTCTCTTGGATTTAGTTCTTTATATTTTGTTTCTTTCTTAGTATGTATAAAAGTTTCACAGCCACACAAAAAAAATTTTTGGTTTTGACCTGTGGGTCTGATTATGCCTACTATATGTTTTTGGGGTCGCTGAATCCGAATCTGAGGTCTGTTTTGTCCTATCAGATCAGGATTTGTTCATAACCTCAAAAAAACTCATGAAACCACATATAAAAAATTTTTTTCTGAGTTCGGGTCTGATAATTCTTTCTATATTTTTCATCACGCATGCCCGAAATATGCCACTTTGCGCAATAGTTTTGATTGTAGAAAACAGCTGATTTTACACTCCGTTTGATTATTCTGTTTCAGCGTGCGATTTTGGGATATCGTACGTTGGAACGTGCGATAGTGGAAATATCGCACACTTGAAGCGTGTTCTAGTAAAAAAAACAAATCTGAAAATATTGTTCTAACAAATAAACATTCAATATATTTATATTCTTAGGCTTATTCAACTAATGTTAGTCTAATGATTCATTGTACCGTCAGCATTAGCATTATCCGATGTACACCGCGGGGAGGTTGCACG
>NW_018021480.1:10751-25907 GCF_002006095.1 Pseudomyrmex gracilis
TGGGGTTCCGAGTCCCTGCATCGTAACACGTTTCTTACGTGTGTCTGCCATGACGGCATGAATGCCGTAATCCAGGGACTCTGCCGGATAACGGAATAGCTCCGTTGCCCACCGTCACCACGTGGAGGTGCCCTGGACGCAGACACACGTAACTTTGAATAACTGAACAATATATACGGTAATAATATTGAACAACATATTCTTTATGGGGTGCTTAAGTAAAAATAAAAATCGTGTAGTAAAACGTGAAATAACCGTAGTTGTGCGATTATAGACATGATATAGATTTTGAATACACGTAGTTATTACACTGGGTTATTAAGAGATATGGTGAGCTTGATTAAAGAGTTAGACGAGTTCTGAGGCTTAGGAGCTTGAATTTTTTTATTTTAATTCAATTCTTAGAAACATCGGATTCGGAATCAACGACACTAAAGATATATAATAGAAATTGTCAAACCCGAAATCAGAAAAATAATTTTTGTATGTGATTTCATGAGTTTTTTTAAGGTTATGAACAAATCCTGATCTGATAGGACAAAATAAACCTTAGATTCGGATTCAGCGACCCCAAAAACATATAGTAGGTATTATCAGACCCAAAATCAGAAAAAATTTTTTATATATGTGATTTTGTGTGTTTTTTGAGGTTATGGAAAAATCCTGATCTGATAAGACAAAACAGACCTCAGATTCGGATTCAGCGACCCCAAAAACATATAGTAGGCATAGTCAGACCCCCAGGTCAGAACCAAAAATTTTTTTTGTGTGGCTGTGTTATTTTATGTATAAAAGTTAGTATCTTAATCTTGCTATTACTTTCACACGGTGATAGAAAATTAGAGAATTTTGAATATATTGTATATATCTTAGAAAAATGCAATAACTTTGTACAATTGGCAAATAAAAAGAACTATGATAATTTTATAACAGATGAAAAAAAACAATCAATACCATTTTGGTAGTACTGTGTTTTATATATTTAAATAAATTATAAATAAATAAACATATATATACATATATATATATATATATACATATTAATATATAATACAAGTATTCAAACTAAAATATTTTTAAATACTTAAAGAGAAATGCCGAAATTATATCGCTGATATAAATACAAACAAATTTATATAAAAGAATAAGCTTTACCAACAATATTCAAGAGCAAGAAGTCAGAGTAACGAAAACATTTCAATACTTTGAATACATCTACAGTTCGACATGCGACACACACACACACTTTTGGTAAGATTTTATTTACGCAAATATCTACTAATAAAATTATTGTCGCTTTTTATGATTTTGTAATCAGATAATTTATTGTTGTTTTATTTAGTATTTTATAATAGTGATTTGGCGTGTAGCATCGCAGAAATGCCATGTATGATTACTTTTAAACCTATATATATGTATATATGTGCAGCTTTTTTGTTTGCATAAATTTGATAACTTAGTTTTTGTACCTGTCTAAGTTTATTTTTTAATATATATCTTTTTTTAGTCTTAAACAACAATACATATCCAACAGTTCCACATCAAACGACATTTCTGTTCTTTCGTTATTAGGCAAGAATGTATTCAAGGTTTGCTGCAAATTAATCAATGTTTGATATTTTACAGATTTCTCAGCTTGAAGTAACCTAGTAAAACTACAAACAAAATCTATAATATATTCAATATGAACTGTACGCTTACTATACAAAGTAAAAGAAAGAGAGAATCTTTAGCGTGTGCGTCACAAAATTGTTTGTTGATATTACGGCAAACCTTAATTTACTGTTATTTAAAGTTTGTGTTAGATCGATTACTATTTTGATGATTTGGCAGAGCACTGATAATCAAAAATTCTCTTGCGCAGATCGACGGTTGCACAGGTTCCATGTCTAGATCCCGTTTGCACAGAAAATTTTTGCGCAGATTCCGACTGCGCATAGTCGTTATTATTACATTTTCGAAGTAAATATTTTGCTTATGTCACACACTATAGCACATATGTAGGCGGGGGTTTTGTCCCTCCACCTCCATCCCCTCCCCAAAAAACATTTAACTCACCCTAATCTATAATATGTCTGTGCAATGACGATTATGCGCAAAAATTTTCTGTGCTAACGGGATCTAGGCAAACGGAACATGTGCAACCGTCGATCTGCGCAAAAGAAATCTAAGCTATCGAAAGCTTTTCCATGACATTTCTGCAATGCTACACGCAAACCATTATTACAAAATACAAAATAAAGCAACAATAAATTATCTGATTACAAACTTATAAAAAACGACAAAAATCTTATTTCTAGATATTTGCATAAATAAAATCTTACCAAAGTCACATGTGTAACTGTAGATATATTCGAAGCATAGAAAAGTTTTTGCTGCTGTGATTTCTCGCTCTTGAATATTGTCGTTACAGCCTATTTTTTCATATAAACTCTTTTTTAATTCAAGGCAACGATATAATTCTGCCATTACTCTTTACGTATCTAAACAAATTTTAGTTTAATTACTTGTAATATATATCATTATATATATGTATATGTATGTTTATTTATTTATTTATAATATATTTAACTGTATAATACTGTTACGCTCGCGGTGAGAACGACTCGTCTCCGTCACCACACTCCGCGATTTGCGCAACCGTCCGCGGAAATGAGAGAACGCGGCTCTTTGATCAACACTTTATTATGGCTCAAGGTACAACAATAATTACAAAGAATGCGACCGGATTTACAAATACGTCGTGACAGAATCCGCGACCGAGAATTCTCTTTTTTTTACAACAACCGTCGTCGCCCAGCAACCGACAGTTGCACCGAGCGCGCGCCGTTCACACAGCTCCCGCGGCACACACGCGGTGTCCGCCGCGTAACACTGCTCCCCTCTTCTTCAGATCGTCGTCCCGACGATCAAAGCAGGACGCCAGTCTTTCTGCTCACTCCTGAGCTGCTGCTCCAGGATCTCGACCCAACTGGCCGAAGAAATTCTTCTCAAATAACTTCTATCTTCGGGGCTTCGACAATTTCTCGACACACTTCGATCTTCGGACAGGGAGGGAGAGAGACATGCGCGGACCCACCGCCTTAAAACGGGCATCCCAAGTCTTTGCCTTGGCATCTGCCCAACGGCCCACGGGAAACCACGCGTCGAAAACCGTGAGCGAAACAGTTTTCCCTAACAGTACAAGTTAACAACAAAAACGCTTTGCGACAACGACGACTTCCACGAAGAAGCGTCCCACGCAGACCACGACAACGCGACGACCGCTCCACGACGACGACAACTTCCACAAAGAAGTGCCCCGCGAAGACTACGACGACGCAAAGACCGGTCCGCGACGACGACGACTCCCGAAGAAGCGTCCCACGATGACCACAACGACTCGACGACCGCCGAACTGGGCACCGGTAAAACTAAACGGAAATAAAAGAAACACCAACAAAACATGCTTTTGAAAACAATACAAACAGAACAAATAAAAGAAAGAAAAAAAACAAACAAAATAATTTAACAAACAAAATAATTTAACGGGTTTCCGATGTGTGTTCCAACCGTTCACAAAACGACGCCAACCTGTCAGCATGCACAACCTTACACTTATGCCTACTTGAGCGACGTATGCAATACACTACGTCACGTAACTTTTTCATTACTAAAAACGGCTCTTCCCAATTCTTCTGCAATTTAGAAGCTTTATCTTTACTCCTAGGATTAAAACACCAAACCTGTTGCCCCTCATCAAAAAGAACATGC
Organism: Pseudomyrmex gracilis; assembly: GCF_002006095.1. Classification (NCBI taxonomy): domain Eukaryota; kingdom Metazoa; phylum Arthropoda; class Insecta; order Hymenoptera; family Formicidae; genus Pseudomyrmex; species Pseudomyrmex gracilis. The sequence goes on from NW_018021480.1 coordinate 14,505, forward strand.
CTGGCCCTAAGATCATAGCGCATTTTTGCTTTGTTCGACTTCAACACCAACCGCTCCCTAACATCCTGATGACTTTTTTCTAAATTCTCCCCCAATTCCCGAATATAATCCTCCGGAGAATCCAAACAATAATTCGGCGGAGCACTCCGCAACAAATCCAATGGCAGGCGCAGATCCCGACCAAAACTCAATTCAGCCGGAGTAACTCCCGTAGCCTCATGTCTAGAAGACCTATAAGCAAACAGAAACATAGGAATCCAACGATCCCAATCCTTCTGATTCTCGTCAACAACCTAAGACAGATACTGCGTTATCGTCTGATGCCTTTCAACCTGTTCATCAGACTGCGGATGAAGAGCAGTAGTCCCGTCTTCCTTATCCCTAACAATTACGACAGCTCCTGAAAAAGTCGAAACTCAAAATTTTTCCCCTGATTCTGAGTATGCAACTCCAATGGCACACCAAACCTGGAGACCACCTGACTAACAAAAACCTCCGCAACGGTCGACGCTCTAACATTCTTCAAAGAGAAAGCCGCCACCCACTTGGTAGAGCAATCTACAATCACAAGAAGATATCTTTTCCCCGAAAAAGACGGAAAAGGACCCAGAATGTCCATCTGTAACCTCTCAAAAGTTGCGCCAGCATTAAAGATCTGCAACGGAGATTTTCCTTTATCCAAAAGACCTTTCTTTGCAACACAAACCTTACAAGACCTACACCAATTTTCTACATCTTTCTTGCACAAAGCCCAATAAAACCGCCTATGAATTTTCTCCAACGTTTTATTCACCCCAAAATGCCCCCAGAAGGAGCATGATGAGCCTCCTCCAAAATCTGTTTTGCCCTTTTCCGAGGAATGATAACTGAAGAAAACTAGACTTCAAATTTGGTGCTACCCACCTCTTATACAGAACTCCACCCACCACAACTAAAGGGTCCCAATGGGACCAATAGATCCTTGAAGAAGGGCCCTTAGCCGAAACCTCCTCCCACAAAAGGCGTTCAACCCTCTCCTTTCCCAGCAAAACAATTGACACAGCCTGATCTCCCAATTGATCCTTTCGCCACTCCCCAGAAACATCCTCTTCCAAAACTATACGAGCCACCTGCCCCTCTTGCTCCAAAGCATTCCTCACCTCCACCCTCGAGCAATACCTACAATTTGACTCCGCACAAGGCCGCCTAGAGAGACCATCCGCGTTCCCGTGCACCCGACGGCACCGATGCACTACCTCGAAATCATACTGCTGAAACCTCTCCGCCCAACAAGCTAACTGACCCTCCAAATCTCTGAACGACATTAACCATCTAAGAGAAGCATGATCAGTACGGACCAGAAATTTCCGCCCATATAAATAGTAATCAAAAAATGTAATTGAGTCCACCATCGCTAACAGTTCCCGCCGCGTAACACAATAATTCCTCTCAGGCTTACTTAACACTCAACTAAAATAAGCAATGACTTTCTCCGTCTCTAGTTGAACTGCGACAAAACTGCGCCAACAACATGACCGGAAGCATCCGTGTCTAAAATCAACTCCCCTTCCTCAAGAGGAAAAGAAAGTATCGGAGACGAAAACATTATCCGTTTAAGATTCACAAACGTCTCCTGACACTGCTTCGACCAAACAAACTTAACCTGATTTTCCGTGAAAGCAAACAGCGGTTTCGCAATCAGAGAAGAATACTTCACAAACTTACGGTAATAAGAACAGAACCCCAGAAAACTGCGAACCTGCTTCTTATTTTGTGGAACAGGCCTTTCCGCCACAGCCGCAATCTTCTCAGGATCCGTCGAAATCCTCTCGGCTGAAACCACATGCCCTAAATATTTCACCTGCTTCCGAAATAAATTACATTTTTTAGGATTGAGCTTCAAAGTAACCGCTCTAAGCCTCAGAAACACCTCCCTCAAATTAGCCATCTCCTCCTCAAAAGACTTACCAAAAACAATCACATCATCCAAATATACTAAACAAATCTCAGACAATAATTGATGAAGAATCCGCTCCATTGCATGCTCAAAAGTAGCTGGAGCGTTACACAAACCAAACGGCATTACCGTGAAATGCTAAAGTCCATTCCTCACCGAGAAAGCAGTTTTTTCCCAGTCTTTCGGCCGAATTTTCAATTGCCAATATCCACTTTTCAAATCCAGAGTAGAGAACCACTCATTCTCGGACAATTGATCCAGAACATCGTCAACCCTAGGGAAAGGATAACAATCTTTAATTGTGACCGCATTAAGCTTACAATAATCTACGCAAAATCTCAAACCCCCGTCCTTTTTCTTCACAATCACCGCCAAAGAGGTCCACGGGCCAAAAGATTCCTCAATGACCTCTTGGTCTTTCATTTCCTGAAGAATCTTCTCCACCTCAGCCAGCATCCCCAACGGGATCCTCCTCGGAGCCTGTTTGATCGGGCGCGGATCTTGAAGATTTATCTTATGCCAAAGAACATCACAATTCCCAGCCACAATTTGATCAGAAAAGACATCCTGAAACTCAGTCAAAAACTTAGCAAAAACGTTCCTCTGTGCCTCATCTAGATCAACAGAATTCCGCTCATAGAAATCTTTCAAATCAGCCGGAACATTCCCGGAAGCGTCACACACTCGACAGCAAGACACTTCCGACTCACCCGAGGAAGCAACAAATAGCGACTCCAACGCCTTGCTCAGACCCGCTTTCCTGAAAAAGTCCAACCCCAGAATACAATCGTCCAGTATATCCGCTACGTACAGAAGCATGCTCAAAGAATGTCCCCCCACAACAACATGAGCCACACACACAAACTCAACCGGAACCTTCTCACCGGTAGGATACTTCAACCTCGGCCTCTCTGTCAACCTACGACATTGCGACTTCTCTACAAAATTAAAATTCACAATCAACACATCGGAGCCCGTATCAAATTTAAAATAACACGATTTACCGTGCAAAAAAACCGGAAAAACAAATAAAATATTTTTTTTATTATTAATTCGTTTAACAGAAAATTCCCTTTCCGGGGTGTTACTCCCCATAGCCGAACCCACCTCTGGAAGTTCGACTAAGCCTTGTTTTCCGACAAATTAGCCGGACACTCGTAGCGGAAGTGCCTCTTCTTTCCGCACTTCCAGCACTCCCTCTCCTTCCGCCCACTATTCGCCTTCTGCTCCCGCTCCTTCTTCGTTTCGTTCTCTGACCTCCCCCCACCGCGGAAATTTCCATTTCCCCTGGATCCGGTACTTTGATCTCCCGCGCGCTCGCCATTTTTCTTAAAACTTCGGCGCTTCCCCGCTCGCCCTGAAACTATTTTCTTGAATAGCCTTCACCGCTTTTGCCCTCTCGACAGCGGCCCTCAACGAGATGACGTTCTCCAACTGCAATGTACGCTTCACGAAGCCATCCGAAAGAGCGGCAATAAATTGCGCGCAAGCGACTTTCTCGCGACCTTTGTGCAAACTCCCCGGGTACGCAAGACGTGACAAACGCTCCAGATCGGCGCCGAGCGCCTCAAAATTCTCGTCGCCTCTCTGCTTACGATCCGCGAACTGCGCGTAACAACTTTGAAAAAGCTCCCGCTCCCCAAACCGCAATTCTAACTTTGAACGTATCTCATCGTAATTAAACCTCTCCTGCATCCTCTTTAAAACCGAGCGCGCTTTCCCTCTCAGATTCGTGGCCAAAACCGTTGCTTTCGCCGCGTCGCCCTACCCGTTCGCACGCGCGACCAGCTCGAACTGTACAAGGAACTCTCTCCAAGGAACACTCCCGTCAAACACGTCCGGCTTAATTTTCACTCCCGACAATTCCTCCACCCAAATAGGAGAACGACTCGAAAACGACTCGCCTGATACAGCACGTTGAAGCCGCTCCTCCAGGCATCGGACGTCCTCCTCCTTTCGGCGCACAAAGTCGCTAAATTCCCGCTCCTTCTGACGGAACGAATCCCTTTCAAGACGACGCTCCTCCCGCAGCTGCTCCAACTCCTGCAGGACCGCGCGCAACGTTTTGTTCTCGGACGTTGCCGCCGCAGCCGCCGGCGCCGCCGACGCCTCCGCTGCTCCAGCCGCAACCTGATTGCGCGTTCTTCGCGGCAAGTGCACGAAAGCCATACCGCCGGTCTCTCAAGCTCGATCCCGGACGAGCCCCTAAAATTGTTACGCTCACGGTGAGAACGACTCGTTTCCGTCGCCAAGCTCCGCGATTTGCGCAACCGTCCGCGGAAATGAGAGAACGCGGCTCTTTGATCAACACTTTATTATGGTTCAAGGTACAACGATAATTACAAAGAATGCGACCGGATCTACAAATACGTCGTGACAAAATCCGCGACCGAGAATTCTCTTCTTTTTACAACAACCGTCGTCGCCCAGCAACCGACAGTCGCACCGAGCGCGCGCCGTTCACACAGCACCGCGGCACACACGCGGTGTTCGCCGCGTAACAATACAAAGTATTACCATGATGATGGCATTGATCGGATTTTATTCTGTTATAAAAGTATCAAATGTCTCTGTATCTGCCAGTTGTAGGAAGGCATTGCAGTTTTCTAAGATATAATATATTCAAAATTCTCTAATTTTTTACCACCGTCTGAAAATCATAATAACAAGATTAAGTTACTACCTTTTATACTCAATTCTAAACTGTTATTAATTATAAGAATTAACAAATAGGTAAAAATGTTTATTTAATACTTAAATATTCAAAAGTTTTTAGTTTTTATTGTAATATATATAAAAAACCTTTACATTAGTGAAACGTTAAGTTTCTTCACGGTACGAAATCGTATTGAATTATTTTATTGTTATATAATAAACATAAAAATATACCTGATTCATGCATGTTCAAAAGCTTGAAGCAAGTCTTTCAGGCAACATTCAGAATGTCTCTGGACTGTGTCGCTTACAGCAGCAATCCACCAGTGCGTTATTGCACATTTTGAATTTTCTCCACGTATACGACGAACTGTGAAAATTGCTTNTCCGTTGCTCCTCATGTTTTCTCTCTCTTTACAACAACGGATAATAAAAAATAACCTTATCTTAACCTGAAACCATAATCTATTATACTATGTGTATATGTAATTACACACACACACACACACAACATTTTATACTTTATGATGAATTTTACTTAACAGAAAAGTCAGAGATTCACAACACTTGTAGAACAGTTATATTTTATATAAACAGATTAATACATGATTAATGAACATAACANACAATAATCNGCGAGAANGCCGCCGAAACGCACACGAACGGGAAGGGAACAACGCAAGCATGGAAAACAGACAAAAGAAAGTCAAGAAGCAGTGCTTCTCAAATGTGGCTTTCACAGCTTGTATGGTACACGCACTTTGTGTACTTTCTGCACTCTAAACAAAATATGTGAACACAACTCAAACAGAGCACATTTAACAATTATTTCAACACTTTTCCTTAATTGTTAAATCTAAACAAAAAAAAAATAGAGTTACAATATTCTTAAAACTAAACACATTAGTCATTGACTAAATTACTTTTGTGTATGTCGAATCTGTTTTGTCCTAAGGGCTTAGTANAGATATCTGCTAATTGTGTGTCATTAGAACAATACTTAACATTCAGTAAACCAGTAGTTACTTTTTCATGTATGAATCTATATCTAACATCTATATGATTGCTTTTTTTGTTACTTATTCCATTTTTTATCAAACAAATAGTACTTTGATTGTCAATGTTAAGAGTAACTTTGACTGTTTTGCCTGTTACCTCTTCAATTAAGAATTTTAGATGTAGAATTTCTTTACAGCATTCAGTAGCTGCAACATATTCAGCTTCTGTACTTGACAAAGTAATTATTGGTTGTTTCTTTGAACACCAGCTGAAAGGACCATCTGAATACATGATCACATAACCAGTAGTGCTTTTACGAGTTTTAATATCTCCTGCGTAATCTGAGTCAGTATAGCCAATTAATTCATTAACATCTGTGTTATGTTCGTAATAACTTATGCCTAAACTTTTAGTCGCATTTATGTATCTTAAAATTCTTTTTACATTTGAAATGTCTTGTAAAGTAGGTTCATTTAAATGTCTACTCGCATATCCTACAGCATAAGCTAAATCTGATCTTGTTTTATTTGCTAGATATAGTACACTGCCAACGCTTTCACGATATGGAAAAGATTTGTTTGTGACTTCATTTCTCGAATCATTAGTTAACATGGGAGTTTTAACAGGTTTGGAATTCTTCATATTGTACTTTTCGACTACTTTGTTAGCATAATCTGACTGCTTTAATGTTAGACGACCTTGTTTGCGATTAATTTCTAAACCTAAAAAAGATTTTACAGAGTTACACGTAGTCATTTGAAATTCCTTACCAAGGTCACTTAAAAGTTTTTCTATAACCTGTTTATTACATCCTATCACTAATCCGTCGTCCACATAGATTGCCAAGATCAGTGAATGATCCTTTGTCTTAAAAATGCAAGGTTCCGCCTTTGTTGAATTCAGTCCTCTGCTTGTTAGGAAGGTTGTGAAACGGTGATTTCATTCTAATGGAGCTTGCTTCAGTCCATATAATGCTTTATTGAGTTTACAAATTTTATCTTTGTAATTATAACCTTTTAGTTGTTTCATGTAAATTTCTTCTCTTAAATTTCCATATAAAAAAGCTGTTTTAATATCAAACTTTATTATGAAGTCTTTTCTTTTGGTTGCAATAGCGAAAAGAGCTCTCAAAGAACTAGTATCGACCACCGGACTGTTTGTTTCTTCAAAATCCTCACCAAAGCGTTGTTCGCAACCACGCACTACCAAGCGTGCTTTATATCTTCCATCATCTTTGATTTTAAAGATCCATTTATTACTTAAAATTCTTTTATTATTTTCTTTTAATCTATCCACAAAAATCCAAGTTTTATTTTCTTCTAGAGACTTTTTTTCTTCTTCAACAGCTCTTACCCACTTTTCTTTGTCTGTCCCTGTTGTGGCTTCTTCGTAGGTTAGAAAGACAATCTTTATGTATTTGCATGGAATTTTTTTAATGCGTTTTCCTCTCCTACTTTCTTCTACATGATTTTCTTGTCCATTGTCTTGTCTCTTTTCTTCATTGTCTTGTCTTTTTTCTTCTACTAAGTCTTCTTGTCTTCTTTTTTCTGTATAATCTTCCTGTATTTCTTCCTCTTCATTTTGTGATCCTTCCAGTGCATCTTGAAACTGATTTGTGTCCTCGTCGCTTTCAGATACATTCTCAATATTGTTTCTAATTTNTTCTTGCTCAATTACTTCTTGTTCTCTATTTGGTTCTTCTTCAATAATTGTCTTTATATTTGCTTTTGTATTTTTTAATTTTAATTCTTCTGCAAATATAACATCTCTTGATATTATTAGTTTTCGTTTATCTTTATCAAATAATCGATATCTATTAGGTGCATACCCAACAAAAAATAATTTCTTGCATCTATTGTCCAATTTTTTTAGTGGTGTCAAGACTTTGGTATAAGCCGTACAGCCAAATATATGTAGTTTCGATAAATCAGGTTTTTGTGAAGTCCAATTTTCAAACGGAGTTTTTTGAACTGCATTCGTAAGACTCCTATTTATTAAATAAGCAGCTGTTCTCACAGCTTCTCCCCAATAAATTTTATCTACATCAGCATCCAATAGAAGTGGTCTTGTCTTTTCTACAAGAGTCCTGTTCATTCTTTCAGCTGTGCCATTAAGTTGAGGTGTGTAGGATGTAGTTGTATCTAGTAGAGTACCTCTTTGTTTGCACCATGATTCAATATTATCATTAACATACTCCCATCCGTTGTCGCATCGAAGTTTTGCGATTCTTAAATTCCACAGTTTCAACTAAATTAGCATATTCTTTGACTTTAAATGGAACTTTATATTTGCCTTCAAGTAGATAGATCATTACAAAGTGTGTATAATCATCTATAATATGTTAATATATATTTTTTGTTATCCCACGTCGGAGGATTCACTGGTCCACAAACATCTGTATGTATTATTTCAAGCGGTCTTTTGGCTCTCAATCTTTTTTCACCAAAGGGTAGTCTTGTTTGTTTCGCTCTGACACACGTTTCACATACATTTTCCAAATAATTTAGACCTTCTTCTGTTAATGTCATTCCTTCTGACATAAATTGTAATTTCTTCATGTTTTCTCTTCCAAGATGACCAAGTTTTTGATGCCATTCTACTGTTGTTTTCACTTCCTGAGTCAAAAGAGCATTATTCACACAGTCTTGATCAAGATTAATTGTCCATAGTCTTTCTTTATTCCGATATCCTGTAAGTTTAGTATTATCTTTCCAGACTTTAGCTGTGTCTTTAGTAAAAATAACTTTACCTCTATTTTGAGTTATGGCATTAACCGATAGCAAATTTTTAGTTAGCTCTGTAACATAAAGAAGACTTTGTTCAGTACAACTTTTTTTTTTTTTGTTTGTTTCAATAATTCCAATTCCTCCCGCTTCTAAAATCTGACTTTTCTTATCTGTTCCTATTTCTGACTTAATACTTTGTAATTCTTTAAAGAGATTTTTGTTATTCGACATATGAGAGGACGAGCCGGAGTCAAGAATCCAATCATCAGTTTTACTTGTGTTTGCCAGAAAAGAAACTTTGTCTTTGATAGCTTCTTGATCTTGCGTTGACTTATTTTTACGAAAATAGCAATCCTTGTCCAAATGATTATTCTTCTTGCAAATATTACATTTTACTGTGTTACCTGTATTATTTTTCTTTTTACAATTTTTTGCTATATGTCCGCGTCCGTTACAGTTGAAACAGCGCAGATCTTGACTGTTCCCCTTTATTTTACATGCTTTTGCAAAGTGTCCTGGGTTGTTGCACTTATAACATTTTCTTTCACTCGTTTTAAATGCTACTGCTTCCTGTTTGACATCTGCAGCTGTCAGCTTAATTTCTTCTGATAATAACCTAGATGTAAGGTTAGACAATGTTTTTTGTTCCTGACCTGTGGAATCCCACGCACAAATGAAATGTTTAAATTTTTTAGGTAGTGTTGCAAGTATCTTTGATATTAACATAGTATCATCAATATCAACGTTTAGTATTTTTAATCTGTATGCTAGTGCTTCTAGTTTACTCACATGTGAACCGATATCTGCATCCTTCTGATAAATAAAGTTGAAAAATTCTTGTAGTAATACGCACTTTTGTTGCTGTGTATCTCTTTCGTACATGGCGCATATACGCCTGAACATTTCGCACGAGGTTTTACATATTAATATATGCATCAAAACTTGCTTCTCAATCGTTGACATTATTATCTTCTGAGCCCGCGCATCTTTCCTGATCCAGTCTGTTTTTGCTTGTTCCGTGATGTCTTCCGTCAGTACAGATGATCCTGACACGATCTTGTACAAACCAAGCGACTTGAAGATTATTGTTACTTGAAACTTCCACAAAAAAATATTTTCTGTGTCTTTCAATTTTTCTATCTGTGTTACTTCGTCCTGACTATTCGACGCCATTATCAGTTTTTTTAGTTTATCTTTTTTAGTTTTTTTTTTACGTCTCTGACAATCCTGGGTCCATAACCTGTTGAATTTTACTTAACAGAAAAGTCAGAGATTCACAACACTTGTAGAACAGTTATATTTTATATAAACAGATTAATACATGATTAATGAACATAACAGACAATAATCAGCGAGAAAGCCGCCGAAACGCACACGAACGGGAAGGGAACAACGCAAGCACGGAAAACAAACAAAAGAAAGTCAAGAAGCAGTGCTTCTCAAATGTGGCTTTCACAGCTTGTATGGTACACGCACTTTGTGTACTTTCTGCACTCTGAACAAAATATGTGAACACAACTCAAACAGAGCACATTTAACAATTATTTCAACACTTTATATACTTTACTTTATACTTACATTTGCCATCCATAGGTATACTTGTTATTAGTATTATACTTAAGCTCTTGTGTCATCTGCTAGTTATAATCTGGCGTTTGATTGCTGTCTGTCACTTCACTTCTGACAATTACAATAAACTGTTAAAATCGCTCCTCTGTTAATATATATACTCTCTCAATCTTATCGATTCACTTATTCACTTACTCACTTTTCAACTAATTCTATTTTTTTCTTTTCACTATTATGTACTGGTACTATTACGTACCGTCACACTATTAAGTAACCGCTACGTTTCTCCACGTGTATTATACACAAACTGTCAAACTCGCTTTTCTGTCATCACATCAATTTACTATTCTCGAGTCTCGACTTGATCGAAACCAACCGACCAATCGGAAACGCGGAAAAGAGGCACCAATAAGTGCGATATATTCGATTCCAAGCTCGCACATCTTGGTACACATGCCTTTTTTAATAAAGGATATAATATATTCAAGATTCTCTAATTTTTTATCACCGTTTGAAAGTAATAGTAAGATTAAAGGTACTAACTTTTATAAATAAAAACTAAGAAAGAAAAAGAATATAAAGAACTAAATTCAATAAAAGAATAATATGCCACGCGGTTGGTTTGATCAAGTCGAGTCAAATCGAGTCAAGTCAAGAGAGTAAATGATGACAGAGAAGCGATTTTGACAGTTTGTCGTGGAGTTACACGTGGAGTTACATGTGGAGAAAATTAGCGTATAATCTGCATGTTATAAAAAGAAAAATAAAGAAAAAAAGGACGCAAGATAAAGAAAAAAGAAGAAAAATAGAAAAAAATAGAAGAAAAAAGTGCGGACCGCTTTGCGGCTATTGTGTAGATTAAGTTTAGAGCGGAGAGAGCAACACACTGTACGTGGACGGCGAAGAGATGCGAGCAAGGAAGAAAGCGAATAAGCATAGCGTGAGGTTCAGGAGCGTGAGACGTCGAAGACGCAGGATGTTTGGTCATGATTTGGACGTCGGACTCAAATGGCGGAAGAAGCATGCACTCTGGCTCCAAAATCTGAGTCGGAACTTCCAGCGGAGAAACAGGCTCAACGATGCTGACGATTGAGCTTCCACTAGCTCATCTCAATAGATATTAGGAGCAAGGAGAGTCTGATACGGCCGAGAAAAGGGCCCAAATCTTTATCGTGCCGAACGACACGTGGCCATCAATCACGGCGTCGCAAACGATTGAATATAATTTACTCAGCTACTTAGCGTGAAGAACAGCGCTAAGTCAAAGAAACTACCGAAAGATAAAAGCTCATTGTTGCGAGTGTCGTGAGACAAGTGAGTTCACTGCTGAGTGAGTGTCTGTGTTGATAGAGAGACCAAGTGCCGGACGACCCCAAGCAGGACCAAAAACCTTTGCCGCTTAATCATCAAGGCCACTCAGGGTGCTGCTGCATTTTCGAAGGAGGCCGNCGAACGTAAGTGTGATTGACTCTTTCTCGCACGTCTTCTGTGGGTGATACTCTATTGACCACAGTACGA
>NW_018021480.1:26278-31261 GCF_002006095.1 Pseudomyrmex gracilis
CGGTGTCGAATAATTTCGTGTCGAATCGTACGGTGATCAAACGGAACACGCCCGTCTTCTGTCGCGATATTATTCTGTCGAATCGAATCTCAACGAGCTACCTCGCGAGCTTGATATCGCATTATATATTGGNGGTTAATTTTGCGTTGCGTTTTGCGTTTATTTTGTGGAGATAATAATTTATATTCGATATCTGCCGCTGCTCTCACCTGCCGTTACGGCCGCAACAATCCGGGTCTTTGCCGTGGCTCGTTATTAAGGCGTTTCGTGTTTACGTATTTTTTTCCTTACATGTTTGTGCTGTACCGAATTCGTAGGTTTAGCGCGCTCGCGATTGTAATTTTGACTAAAGTCTCGACGGATTAATATTCTGTAGTAAAATAATAGCTGACGGTCCGTGTGCGTGTGTCTAATTAAAATATATTGGGAAGATACGCGAGCGGAGCAGAAATATCAAAAGATTGCGCTCTGAGTAAAGTAACATTGTCGTGCGTAGCGCCCGCTTGAACCAAGTACTTATTGTTCAACGATACGATTGTCACGATGAGTGCAAACTCGTACAATTTTTCTGCCGTTCCGTCTAACTATTGTCAGACGTGACCGCCCGTGGTACATACGCGCCCAGAAATTCTTCTGCCAGCACCGGATACCTATATATTGTCCGAGCGCCCGTCGTCGTACGGCCCGCGCGGCCGGACAATTTTATTGTTGCGGCTGCGTAGGTATTGTCCAGCCTACCGTTTATCGTACGCACTCGCTAGCACATTCCAGCACGCCGGTATCTTCCCGTAATTATTTGCGAATTATTTTGAATCGGATTGACACACGGCCGCGCGAAGTAATAGTAATTAGATTTATTTGCAATTGCTGTCGATCTCAAAATTACACAAAGAATCGGAGAAAAAAAGAGAAAGAGAGAGAGAGAGAGAGAGAGAGAGAGAGAGAGAGAAAAGCGTTGTTTATTTAGCGCCCTGGGAAAAGTCCCCTCAAGCGCGTAAGACTTTTGTACATTTAGGCAGATATGAAAAACATATTCAATAAAATAAATAACAAAATAAAATAAAACAAAAAAGAAAATAGTAACATATAAAGAAATAAAAAAAAAAAAAATAATAATAATAATAATGATACTAATTCAGCGTGAGAGAATTTAGCCACCAAATCTATAGAAAACCTACCCACACCAATCGATATTTACACGCGACATCACATCATCACTCAGCCCAAAAACAAGCTGTGATAAACTCGTTGATTTATAGAGCATTTACTATATGCGACAAAGACAGCATTCAAAACAAACTCAAAGAATTAAAAAACACTCTACGACAAAATGGCTACACACTGCAACAAATAAACAAAGTAATTAAAAAACATCAAAATAAACCCTCTACCACCACTCAAAACACACCAGCACCAGAACAAACAACAAACTTAAAGAAACGAACCACTTACCTCCCATACATAAATGGTATCACAGATAAGATTGGCAGAATCCTGAACAAACACAACATACAAACGGTCTACAAACCACCGAATAAAATAGGACAGATTCTTAACAATCCAAAAGACAAAAGACCGCCATTAGACACACCAGGAGTATACAAAATACCTTGTTCATGCGGTAAAGTATACATAGGTGAAACTGGTAGAATGATAAGTACACGACTAAAAGAACATCAGTCGGCAGTACGTCTAAAACATTACTCACAATCGGCATTAGCAGAACACCATTTGGAAACTGGTCACAAAATTATGTTTGACCAAACCCAAGTACTAAACAAAACTAGGGCTTACTTCCCTAGAAAGTATATGGAATCTCTGGAGATATACAAACATCCAAACAATCTCAATAGAGACAATGGACATATGACTAGTTCACTATGGCATTCCATCTTGCCATAAACACATCCTTCCCTCCTTCTTACCATTCTACCCCTCCTCCACCACACCCCTTCCACTCTAATCTAGCGCTATAAAAAGAGACATTTGACCAAGAGCATCTCAGTATCAGGCTGTTCTTCAAACCCTAATAAAGTGAGCTGTAATGTTCACGAAACGTCGGTATAAAAATGACACTAACGCGGTTGAAACCCGAAAAAACGTCTTTGTATGTAATTAATGATACTAATAACATTCAACAACTGAATAAGTTTGTATGTCTATGACTGTCATTGAGACAGCATACCAGGGTAGACTGAGAAATACTACAACAGTTGGACATATGATTAGACTTGTGAGAGTAAAAAACCAAACAGCCTGTGCCTGAACTCCGCCGCCGATCGTGAGTTGTGAATCGTCAGCGGAAGTTCATTCCAAAATCTTGCTCTTATCCACCGGAAAGACCGTGTAAATATTTCTGTACGACATTGCGGTGGAATCAATAGATCTGCGGCTGCTCTAGTCACTCTTCTGTTTTCAATAGAGCGAAAAACTAAATTGGAATACAACATATGAGGCTGGTGGGTAGAAATTATGTTGTAAAGTAAACAGCCAACAAAATACTGCCTCCTGGGCGTGACTTTGAGCCAGCAGCTCTTTCTGTAGTAAGGTGTGATGTGCTGGTCCCATTTGATTTTGTATACAAATCTAAGACATGCATTAATCTCTCTGTATAATTTGAGATCCAATGCAGCTGTGATATCTGTTAGGGCAGCACAGCAATAGTCGATATGCGGAAATATAAATGCAGTCCTCAGCTGAGACTTCAGCGCCTGCGGAAGTAAGTGTCCACACAGTTTAAGCTGATATAAGACTGTCCAAATCTTCTTTGTTATATTTGAGACTTGTGCGTCCCACGCAAGGTTGTTGGTTATTATGACGCCCAGGTATTTTACTTTGGTTGAAAATTGAATCACTGCACCGTCCACAATAATATCCGGCAGGAGTTCGTGATCACTTGCGTTCAGATAACGAGAGGAGCCCATGATCATCGCCTGAGTTTTTTGAGCATTTAATAATAGTTTGTTACCAGTGGCCCAGGTTACGATAGAAGCTATATCCGCGTTCAGTTTGTGTACAACCTCAGGTAGATCGTGCGGTGCACAGTGCAGATAGACATGCAAGTCATCTGCGTAGAAGTTGTACCTGCTGTGGCAAAGTGAGTTTTTGAAGTCCATGAGATGTAGACTATATAATAGAGGGCCAAGTACTGATCCTTGAGGCACGCCAACGTTTAAGGATACAAAAGCTGAGACAGCACCGCTAAAACCATTATAAACCGCTTGAGATCGACCAATTAAGAATGACTCAATCCATTTTAGTACAGAGCAAGAGAAATGCATGTTCTTCTTTGTCTAGAAGTATGCCGTGGTGGACTCTGTCGAAGGCTTTAAAAAAGTCAAAAAAGATGGAAATTGTAACCATTCTGCGATCCACATCGCATCTTATGTCATCAAGCGTTTTCAGTAGGCAAGTTTGAGTCAAGCAATTCTTTCTGTAAACCGATTGGTAAATATCCAGGAGATTGGCTTGCTTGAGATAGTCACAAATCTGTTTACAGACCACACGCTCCAATGCCTTCGAAAGAGCAGGCAAAATAGATATCGGTCTGTAATGTTGTACAGAAGAAGGATTCTTTATCTTAGGAATTGGACATACCAATGCAGACTTCCATTGACCAGGGAATGTACCATTCATTAAAGAGTAATTAAAGACGTGCTCTATTAAGGGCATTATGCTCGGTAATGCGAGACTAATTATTCTGGGTGCTATTTTATCACAGCCTGTGGCACCAGACCCAGCCTTCCGCAGGACACTTCTACCCTGATAGGAAACTATTTACAAAATTATGTGACAAAATCTTGCACTAAAATTGTAATTTGCAATTATACAGACATATTTTAGAAAATAGATGTAAAAATTGAACTTTTCTGAAATAGTTGTAGTTGTTTGCAAAATTACTTTCCAAATACTATTTTGGCAAAAAAATAACGATATGGAGAATCATCTTAGCAGTATATTTGAACAATTACTTTCACAAAGAAATTTTCCAATAATTGAGAAAAGAAATTCAGCTATGTGATGTTTCAAATATGTAGAAATATGATTGCATATGAAGAAATGCAAGAAATCGTCGTCACTCATGACGTCATATTTGTGCAATATTTTCACAATTTGCCTATTGGAGGTATATACTGTGAAAATGCATAATGACTTTTTTGCAATTTTTGACAAATATTATTTACAAAATTTTATTTCGACAATACTGTTGCGTTGTGGCAAATCATCTTAAAGCAATCATTGCAAAATTGTCGCCATTCATAATGCTATTTGTGTGCAATATTTTTACAAATGTGCCTATTAGGGTAATTGCTGATGGAGTAACAAAGCTCCAATAGAAGTTGGTATTGTTGCGTTCACAACAGCGTTTAATCGCGTCACCGCTGAGTTACTGCGCTCCGCGAAAAGAAAAGAGAACACCGCGTATAACACACTAGAGTTTTACTAGAGAACGCGTTACAAAAGGCCGCGGAAAACGTGAAGAAATCTCGAGCCAATGATCCAGCCTCTCGACGATTCCGAATCCAGCGACTCACTTTCTTGAACCTCACTGTCAACAAACCCCGTTGCAACCTGAACAAAAGCGTTCAAGCGATCGATCGTTGAAAATCTTCATATGCCGCAAATCTTCATATGGACGACACGCGCCACATTTCGCAACACTGCTCCCTCTCTCTTCTAGATCATCGTCCCGATGATCAAAAAGAAGCCAACCTTTCCGCTCTCTTCCAGACTGCTGTCTCAGAATAAATGAGCCGGTTGACCGAAAACTCTTTTTGGGAATCTTTTCTGGGGTAGCTTCTGTGTCCACAAAATCCTTCCGACTTGAAACAAGGGGGGAGAACTCACGTGGACTCATCGTTCACAAGGACACCCCAAGTCCCCACCTCGGCATTTACCCAAAGACCTACGGAAAACGGGTGATACTCTATTGACCACAGTACGATTCGACACCGCTCGATTCGACACAGATTTATTCGACAC
>NW_018021480.1:31637-44139 GCF_002006095.1 Pseudomyrmex gracilis
GTCGAATAATTTCGTGTCGAATCGTACGGTGTCGAATAATTTTGTGTCGAATCGTACGGTGTCGAATAATTTGGTGTCGAATCGTACGGTGTCGAATAAATCTGTGTCCAATAATTTGGTGTCGAATCGATCGGTGTCGAATCGTACTGTGGTCAAACGGAACACGCCCCGGAAAACTACGTTCAACACCGTGAGCAAGGCGGACTTCTAATACGGCCTCAAAAATGAAAATTTCGCAACGGCTCGACGAGACGCAGATGTTCCCCGACGTCCAACAACGAACCAAAAAAATTTAGGGTAGCGACGGAGTTATAACTAAAAGAAAGAAAACTAAACGAGTAACTACGCTTAACAAAAAACACAAATCCCCAAAATACAAAAACAAAAATACACCCCCCCTTAGTCTACACGGGACTCCGACGCGTGCTCCCTCCTTTCGCAAACCGAAGCCAACCTATCAGCATGTATCACTTTACTTCTATGCCTATCTGAGCGACAAATACAATATACCACATCACTCAATTTCTTAAGGACCACGTAAGGCCCCTCCCAATTTCTCTGCAATTTAGGAGCTTTTCCCTTGCTTCTGCGAGGATTAAAGAACTAAACCTTTTGCTCAACATAAAAAAAAACATACCTAGCTTTCAAATCGTATTGCATTTTTGCCTTGTTTGATTTCATTTCTAAACGCTCTCTAACATCCTGATGGATCTCCTCTAATTTCGACTCCAACTCACGAATATAATCTACCGAAGAACTTGAACAGTAATTTGGCGGAGAGCCCCTTAACAAATCTAACGGCAAACGCAAATTACGCCCAAAATTCAATTCGGCAGGTGAAGCCTTTGTAGCCTCATGCTTAGAAGATCTATAAGCAAAAAAACATAGGAATCCAACGATCCCAATTCTTCTGATTCTCATCAACAAACTTAGACAAATACTGCATTATCGTCTGATGGTGTCTTTCAACTTGCCTATTAGACTGCGGATGAAAAGCAGTAGTTCTTGTTTTCTTCATTTCTAACAACCACGACAATTCTTAAAAAAGTCGAGATTCAAAATTCTTACCTTGATCCGTATGTAACTACAATGGCACCCCACATCTAGAAACTACCCGATTGACAAAAACCTCCGCCACAGTCGACGCTCTAATATTCTTTAAAGGAAAAGCTTCTACCCACTTAGAAAAACAATCCACAATTTCAAGGAGGTATTTATTTCCAGAAGAAGACGACGGAAAAGGACACAAAATGTCAATTTGTAACCTTTCACAAGGCGCGCCGGCATTAAAAACCTGCAACGGAGACTTACTCTTGTCTGGAGGACCTTTTTTTTCAATACAAACTGTGCAAGATTTACACCAGTTTTTTATATCTCTTTTACATGAAGCCCAATACAACCGCTAGCAAATTTTTCCTAACGTCTTATTAACATAAATTATAAATTATCCAAAATGATTCCCAGAAGGAGCATCATGAGCCTTCTCCAAAATTTGCTCAACTTTCTTCTGAGGAACAATTACTTGAAGACAACTTGACTTCAAATTTGGAGCTATCCACCTTTTATGCAGAACTCCATCTGAAACAACTAAAGCGTCCCAAAGAGACTAATAAATCCTTGAAGAAGTGCCCCTAGCAGAAACTACTTCCCAAGAAAGACGACAATCCTTTGTCTTTCCAAGTAAAATAATTGTTACGGCCTGATCTTCCAGCTGATCTTTTCGCCACTCCTCGGATGCGCCCCCCTCAAAAACTATTCGATCTACTTGCTCCTCTTGCTTTAAAGCATCTCTCACCTCTACCTTCGAACAATACCTGCAGCAAGATTCCGCACAAGGTTGCCTAGAAAGCCCATCCGCGTTCTCATGCGCTTGACCGCACCGATGAGCTATTTCGAAGTCATACTGCTAAAGCTTTTCCGCCCAACGAGCTAATTGACTCTCCAAATTTCTAAAAGACAAGCCATTTAAGTGAAGCATGATCAGTGAGAACTTGAAACTTCTGTCCATACAGATAATGATAGAAAGATTTCATTGAATTCACCATTGTCAATAACTCACGCCGAGTAACACAATAATTCCTCTCAGCCTTACTCAATACCCGACTGTAATAAGCGATGACCCTCTCCGTCCCCCGCTGAACCTGCGATAAAACCGCGCTAACACCATGACCAGAAGCATCCGTGTCCAAGATTAACTCTCCTTTTTCAAGAAGAAAAGAAAGCACAGGAGGAGATGACAACGTCTGCTTAAGATTTGCAAACGCCTCCTGACACTGTTCTGTCCAAACAAACTTAACTTGTTTTTCAGTCAAAGCGAACAGCGGCTTTGCAATTAAAGAAAAACCTTTCACACATTTACGATAATAAGAACAAAATCCCAGAAAACTGCGAACTTGTTTCTTATTTTGCGGAACAGGCCACTCCGTCACAGCTGCAATTTTTTCTGGATCCGTCGAGATCCTTTCGGCCGAAACCACATGACCAAGATATTTTATCTGCTTCTTAAACAAATTACACTTTTTAGGATTAAGCTTCAAATTAGCTGCTCTAAGCTTCAGAAAAACTTTCCTCAAATTAGCTACTTCCTCTTCAAAGGACTTACCAAAAACAACTACGTCATCCAAATAAACCAAACACATCTTGGTTAGCAACTGCTGAAGAATACGCTCCATGGAACGCTCAAAAGTGGCTGCAGCGTTGCACAAACCAAAAGGCATCACCGTGAACTGCCACAACCCATTTCCTACTGAAAAAGCAGTCTTTTCCCTATTTTCTGGTCAAATTTTTAACTGTTAATACCCACTTTTCATATCCAAAGTAGAGAACCACTCATTTTTGGACAATTGATTCAGAAGATCGTCAACCCTAGGAAGAGGATAAGAATCTTTAATCGTGATTGCATTAAGCTTGCGATAATCCACAAAATTTTAACCCCCGTCCTTCTTCTTTACAATCACCGCCGGGGAAACCTACGGGCTAAAAGATTCTTCAATGACCTTTTGGTCCTTCATTTTCTGAAGATTTTTTTCCACCTCAGCTCGCATTCTTAACGGAACCCTCCTTGGAAGCTTGCTTGATTGGACGAGAATCTTGCAGATTAATTTAATGCTGAAAAACATCACAGTTTCCAGCCACGATCTGATCAGAGAAGACATCTTGAAATTTGATCAAGAACTCAGCAAATCGCCCCTCTGCGCCTCATCCAAATCGACTGCGTTTCGTTCATAAAATTTTTTTAAACTATCCGGAACTCCCACGGCAACATCACACCCCCGACCGCAAATCTTCTCCGTTCCACACGAGGGAGCACCAATGAGAGTCTTCATCATCCTATCCAACCCTGTCTTCCTGAAAAAGTCTAGACCTAGAATACAGTCGTCGAATATATCCGCTACATATAGAGACATTTTCAAAGAACGTCCCCCTACGACTATTCGAGCCACACATCTGAATTCAACAGGAACTTTCTCCACGGTAGGATATCTCAAACTTGGCCTCTCTGTCAACTTCTGACACTGCGACCTCTCTACAAAATCAAAATTCACGATCGACACATCGGAGCTCGTATCAAATTTAAAATAACACAATTTACCGCTTAAAAAACCGGAAAGAAACAAATAAATTATTTTTTTTATTATCAACTCGTTTAACAGAAAATACCCTTTCCGGAGTGTCCCACTCCATAGCCAAAACCACCCCTGGAAGTTCGACTAAGTCTTGTTTTCCGATAAATTAGCCGGACACTCGTAACGGAAGTGCCCCTTCTTTTCACACTTCCAACACTCCCTTCCTTTTCGCTTACCATCTCTCCTTTGCTCCCGCTCTTTCTTTGTTCCATTCCCCGTTTTCCGCTCGCCGCTTTTCGTAAAATTATACGGCGCTTCCCTGCTTGCCCCAAAACTATTCTCTTGAATAGCCTTCACTGCCCGTTCAACAGCAGTTCTCAACGACATCACATTTTCTAATTGCAACGTACGTTTCACGAAGCCATCCGAGAGAGCGGCAATGAATTGCGCGCAAGCGACTTTCTTGCGAACTTTGTGCAAACTCTCCGGGTACGCGAGACGTGCCAAACGCTCTAGATCCGCGCCGAGCGCCGTAAAATCCTTGTCACCCCGCTGTTTACGGTTAGTGAATTGCGCATAGCAACTTTGAAAAAGCTCTTGCTCCCCGTACCGCAATTCCAATTTTGAACGAATCTCATCTTAGCTGAACCTCTTCTCCAAACCCTCTAAAACCGAACGCGCTTTTTCTTTCAAATTTGTGACAAAAACCGTTGCTTTTGCCGCATTACTTCACCCGTTTCACGTGCGACTAACTCGAACTGCGCGAAAAACTCGCGCCACGGAACACTCTCGTCGAACACATCCGGCTTACTTTTTGTTCCCGATAATTTCCTCATACAGAAGAACGATTTAAAAATGACTCACCTGAAACATTGCGGCGAAGCCGCTTCTCCTGGCGACGAACGTCCTCCTCCTTCCGCATGAAATCACTAACTTCTTCCTGTTTTTGGCGGAGCAAATCTTTTTCCTGCCGACGCTCCTCCCGCAGCTGCTCTAACTCCTACAGAACCGCGCGCAGCGTTTTGTTCTCGGACGTTGCCGCCGCCGCCGCCGCCGCCGCCGCCAATGCCTCCACCGCTCCAGCCGCAACCTGAGTACGCGTTCTCCGCGGCGAGTGTACTAGAGCCATGCTTTTCACAAGTTCAATCCCGGACGAGCCCCCAAATGTTGCGCTCACAACAGCGTTTAATCGCGTCACCGTTGAGTTACTGCGCTCCGCGGAAAGAAAAAAGAACACCGCGTATAACACACTAGAGTTTTATTAGAGAACGCGTTACAAAAGGCCGCGGAAACGTGAAGAAATCTCGAGCCGATGATGCAGTTTTTCGACGATTTTGAATCCGGCGATTCACTCTCTTGAATTTTGCTGTCAACAAACCACGTTGCTACCTGAACAAAAGCGCCCAAGCAATCGATCGTTAAAAAATTTTTATATACCGTGTGGACGACACGCGCCGTATCTCGCAACAGTATCATCAAAGTCAGCTGAGTTCAGGTCACTTCTCTGTGTATTGTTCGGTACATGTAAATCACCCACTGAGTGCGCGAAGAAGTTGTTAGGATCGTCAACTGAATGAAGAGGCACATCGACCTCCCTTGCTTTAACCAAACCAAGGTGCCTCAGGCGTCTCCAGGTCTCAACCGAGTTGCCAGATCTATCAAAAACTTCTTGAGAGTGAGCACTCGTTGTAGTGCGAACTCTACATTGCACATTGTTGCGTAGCCTCTTGAAATTACGGTAGCTGGCATCGTCTCTCCTCCTGCGCCATAGCCGTCTAGCCCTGTCTCTTTCTCTCATGGCCATCTTGAGTTCTGCAGTAATCCATGGGGCAGGTAGTTTTTTTACATTAATTTTCATCAACGGTGCATGCTTGTCAAAAGTTTCCAGCAGTACCAAGTTCAGCACGTCCACTTTCTGGTCAATGCATCCAGCATTGAATAGCGATGATCAATCAGTGAGATAAATCAGAAAGAAATTCTGATTCATTAAAATATCTGAAGTCCCTGCAAATTATCTGTCTATTATAGTATCGTTGTATCTGGATTTTATATTTAATGGAGTTTAAATCATGCACCGACAAGAATTCAACTGCTTGTTGACCGAATTCAATCAGTTTTGAGCGATCATCAATAATACATAAATCAAGCCATGTATCCGAGTTTCTCAGATGATGAGTGATTCCATGCGGGACCAAGTAAAGACCAGAAAACGAGATGAAGCCACCCAGCTGCATGCTGTCATAAGAAGCTACAGACATTGCTCGGCGTTGAAGTTGCCGAGTATGATTGTGTTACGTCCTGGCCCATGGATACGGTCGGGCCGTGGTGTGACGCAACAGTAAACGCGTCGTTTTCCATATCTCTCTTTACAGTGGACACGGAAGTCCCGCTGTGAGAGAGTCGAGCGAGTTTGTTTATATTCGTCGACAGGTCAACGGCGTACGCCGATCTTACTCTGTTTAGCGAACACTCACTCGTTAGTCCCTTTTTAGGTTTGAGACGCAAATCTCATTTACCAAGGACGGGGCCTAGCGATTTTAAAGAGAAAATGAAAGTGTGTTGTACGGAAAGAAGGATAACAAAGAATAATTCTTTAGTTTGACTCCACATATTACAAAATAGTTATAATTATTGAAAAATCGAAATCAATGAATTAATAACAGACATGCAGAAATTAATACAATAAAGGAGCATATAATCGTTTCGTACAATGTAATCTACACGCTAGAACGCGAGTGTGAGAGAGAAAGAGAATGCGAGTTCTTTAGTGTAGCCAGCCTCTTAACCCATGTTTATACAACTTAAATCATCTTAGAGATTTGTATCTTGATAAATTCGGTTTTGTTTTATTTCTTAGGTTTTAATGGAAATAACGATAGGAATAAATTTGGATGTGTCATGATTCTAAGACTGATATTTGGAGATAAGCGGGCTTTGTTTGTTTCCGTGATTTAGGAAGGAAAAAGAAATAATTCGGACGCTATTCACGATTGGAGTCACGAACTGCTCTCCCGGCGAGGATGGTCAAACAAGGAGCTGACTCCTCGGTCGGACGCTATTCACGACTGGAGTCGCAAACTGCTTTCCCGGCGAGAGTGGTCAAACAAGGAGCTGACTTCTCGGTCGGACGCTATTCACGACTGGAGTCGCGAACTGCTTTCCCGGCGAAAGTGGTCAAAAGGAATTGGTTTCTCGGTCGGACGCTATTCACGATTGGAGTCGCGGACTGCTCTCCCGGGGAGAGTGGTCAAAGGGAGTTGGTTGCGGAGGGAGTTGGTTGCGGAGAAACAAAATAATATGTTGTGGTGGAACCTCCGATTAAAATTTGTAGATGGACTTACTATTTACTGCGGACCTGTGATAAAAGGTTCTAGGCTGTTGCGGCGCAGTAGTTCATTTTTGGATCTCACATTCTGCACTCACTGTCACTCACTCACTCGCTGTGGCACTTCTAAAATCTGCGGCTCTAACTGTCTTTGGTTTTGAGAGTCCTGGCTTATATACAATTTTGAGTAAGCGAGGACCCTCCCAATCGGAAAACTCAGTCGAGCTTCGCCAGTTCCCATTGGTTAGTTAGTGGTCGGATAAACTTCGTGAGATCGCCAATCGGCGAGGATCTCTCGGTTTGGTTGACTCGTCCGATTTTCCGGAGAAGGGAAAAGGGAGAGTGTTGGTTTTTGATCACGCCACTTAGACCCTTTACTATTTGTATATAATAAAATTGCTCGTGGCGCCAGAGTTCTATTTGCTCCGGTTGGTCTAATTTTTATAAGCGGTGTTCTTCCTGGCCCGGAGATATCCGGGTTTGTTTGGAAAGTTGCTCGGGATGTTTAAACAATAATAAAAATTTCTGTTTGCTATCGTCTACAAAGGAAGTTTTTTTTAAGATCGTTGCTAGGCTCGGTTTATTGTTTTCGGGCGTCGACGCGATTTCTATTTGCGCGCCTATTGCGTCGAAGTCCGAGTCCGTTTGTGTTATTTATTGTTTCTAAAAAAGGAATTTATTGTATGTCGGCGCGTCACGTTGCAAGAAAGAGGGGCCTGTGGAGTTCCCAGGACGTAACAATTGAGTGTTTATATTTAACTTAAAGATCCATAAAAAAATTCTTAAATTCTTGATGTCCTAAATTTGACGGTCTGTAGACAACAGCAAGCAAGGGCTTTGATGCTCTCTCGAAAGAAATCTCTGCAGTAACAAATTCAGGTTTGTCACAGTACCCCTCATCGGAACGCGAAATAATCAAAGCCTTGCTACCCTTTACTAAATAAAAGGCAACTTCTCCGCCATGTTTACCAGTCCTGTTAGCTCTAAACAGGGAATAGCCAGGGAGCCCCACCATCGCATCCGGGATTTCAGGTCGTAACCATGTTTCAGACATGCAAATAATGTGGTAGTCCAAATTGTTGAAGAAGTGACAAAACTCGTCGAAATGAGCAACCAGCGACTGACAGTTAACGTGACAGATCTTAAGGTTTTCAAAATTAGCCATAGTTAACAAAAGCAAGTTTGTCCTTGATTTTATTAGCCAATACTGGACAATTGTTAGCACCAGTCGCAAAGTAGTTGCAATCTATTGTCGCAGAGTTGTGTTGCCGCAGACAGTTACAGCATCTAGGTGGTCTCGATTTAGCCGCACAATTTCTCATTTCATGAGCTTCCGAGCAATGTCCACGAGATGGATCAAACTTGCAACTAATTGCAATATGTCCAAATTTCATGCATCTGTAACATTGAAGAATTCTGACGTGATCCGAAAAGGCACAAGCCGAGTATCGCAAGTATATACGACCAGGTTTGAGCAATGTGGAACAAACAGCAGAAGGCACCTCAAGTATACAGCTGACCGATCTCCTGTTTTTTTTAGGCGGGAATACATAAACGACCTTGATATCTGATTTATCCTTTCCGTTCCAATTCTGTGCAATTAGCTCAGCAACGATATCGTCTTTTGTCATTTTTGCGGGAACTCCATGGACAACGAGCTTCGGGTTAGATTTGACATTCTCAACGACTTTGAGACCAGCTCTTGCAAGACCAGGATGCGCTTTGATCCTCTCCAAATCCGGCGTAATAACCTCAATTCTAACGCCATTGTTCAAGGTTGGTGTGACCTTGCTGACTTTTAATCCGCATTCAGCGGGTTTTAAATGCTTAAAAAGTGCCTCCTTGGTGTCGCGCAAAGAGCTAAATTTGTCTGAATTGTTGTCGCTTGGTACGACGAAAAAACTCGTTTACCGCTGTACCTGAATAGTGGGGCCACGAGAAACGCGGACCTGTGGACCAGGAGTGCCCGTGACGGAAGAATAAGGTTTTTGTTGTTGACTAGAAGAAGTTTCAGAACCCATCTCTGCATTGTTCTGCTGCATAAGTTTTGTGCTGATTGCATCATCAACCTTACTGATATCATTCTTGATATAATCCAAATAAGAAGATCTTTCTTCCAGTAAATTGACCAGCACAGTGGACACCTCAATGAACGCCTCTCTGCATGATCTAAATGCAGATTTAATAGCTGCTCTTCTCTCCGCCGACTCTTTACCAGTTAAAAGATGCTTAACCAGTGAGTTACAATATGAATTAATAGAAGTCCTAAACACATTCACCCTAGAAACGGTCATTCCTCCAACTGTAGATTTCTCAGTCTTACCTGCAATACTAGAAGCGCTCGGAGATTTATTCATCCCGCGCCTGACAGCACCGCCACTCTCCTCATTGCCAGTATCGAGATCGCAGCGAGCCGATAATGCAGGTATCCTCTTGTCCATATCCCACGCTGCGCCCGAGGATAGGCAGACGCATGCGCGTAACGAAGGTCGAGATAGCCGTTAATGTTCCAAAGACACCGAGCTCAATTCTCAGAAAATCAGGTAAAGCCGGAAAAAGTAGAGAAAAGGCACTTACAGACTGAGTCAAATATCAAGTAAAAAAGCCATTGATGTAAAAAAACTTGACGCAGCTGCACCAAAAACTAAAGACAGAGCACACACACTAGCACGAATAAGCTATTCATGTATCGTGCGCCGTGAGGAGAAGTAATTCTCCTCCGGCCGCCTCCTACTACCACGCGCAAGCGGCCCGAGATTGAATCCATATATCGGCACGGTTACCGATGATACATACCGACGCGGTTACCAATAATATCGACAGGCATATGTTATCATAAAACTATCGTGAGCATTGAAAAGAGTAATTCTGCATTGAAAGTGACTTCAATAATTTATATCAAATATTTATTTATTTAATTATTACGTGATATAAGAAACTTACTTACGGTAAGTGTAAGAAAGTAAAATATATTTAAGTAAGAGAGTAAAACCCCATGACAATAAATAAATGTCATAGTGATTGTTAAAATATTTTTAAACATTATTTAAATAGTAAGAATAAAAAATCAAGCACTATACTAGATTTGTATAATTAGCGTAAAAGTTTTTTTAAAACATCAAAAATAAAAACTAGTAAGACAATATTATAACGATTATATATAAATATATACATATATAGTTGTATGTGTATTTAGAAATCTAACAAAATAATGATACTAACAAATAATGTGTGTGTGTGTATGAAAAGATAAGAAAAATGACACAAACAATTATTTTATATAATTTTGAAGCAGTTACGCTAGATTTTATTTTATAGGATTGCGCTCAAAAATGTTCTTCTGTCAAAGATATATTTATGGTTCTGACAAGAAGTGTTTAATGGTAATACTGGACTAAAACGTAACAGCCAGCTTATTTTGTTTGATAACATGTTGCAATCTAGTATCAATTAAGTCGTTTGTTGAAAAATTTTGAATATTGCTTTGAAGCTCTTCATACTTAAAAGTATATTATAGTCTTCTGGAAAATAGAGTATGTAGTAAAATTGGAGCTGTCGCAAAGCCATTAAAATCGCGACAGGCGCGCTTTGATCTCGCGCCACGAATACCGCAAAAAAAAAATTACCGATAAAGATAAAAAATCGATCAATACTAGACTGCAACAAGTCGACCAAAATGGTTATTGGGCCGACTATTAAGTCAAAGGTTTAGAAACGGTTATTTTCAGAATCCCACATTTATTTAACAAAAAGAATATCTCTCGCNTTTATCGGAACTACGCTTAACGGCTCTTTTCAGAACCACAAAAAATATTTTACAGAGTTACATTAAACACTTCTTGTCAGAACCATAAATATATCTTTGACAGAAGAACATTTTTGAGCGCAACCCTATAAAATAAAATCTAGCGTAACTGCTTCATAATTATATAAAATAATTGTTTGTGTCATTCTTCTTATCTTTTCATACACACACACATTATTTGAAAGTATCATTATTTTGTTAAANTTTGTTAAATTTCTAAATACACATACAACTATATATGTATATATTTATATATAATCATTATAATATTGTCTTACTAGTTTTTATTTTTGATGTTTTAAAAAAATTTAACNCTAATTATACAAATCTAGTATAGTGTTTGATTTTTTATTTTTAATATTTACATAATGTTTAAAAATATTTTAATAATCACTATGTTATTTATCTATTGTCATGGTTTTTTACTCTCTTACTTAAATATATTTTACTTTCTTACACTTACCGTAAGTAAGTTTCTTATATCACGTAATAATTAAATAAATAAATATTTGATATAAATTATTGAAGTCACTTTCAATGCAGAATTACTCTTTTCAATGCTCACGATAGTTTTATGATAACATATGCCTGTCGGTATTATTGGTAACCACGTCGGTATGTATCATCGGTAACCGTGCCGATATATGGATTAAATCTCGAGCCGCTTGCGCGTGGTAGTAGGAGGCGGCCGGAGGAGAATTACTTCTTCTCACGGCGCACGATATAGTGCTCCGCACTGTACTTCACATATAAAAGTTTAATTTTAGAATAAATCAATTAGCATAGCACTACAAGANTGTAGCAATTATGAGAGTTCTTTAAGTAATTTTTGATACTTTTGAGAATCACCGTTAGATGAGTTTTGTCGAAAGAAAATAATGTTATTTCATCAAAAGAGTCCATAAAGTACGTACTTTGTTGTACGCGTAATACAAAAACTATTGAATAGCTATAATATCAGAGTAAACTTTAAAAACTTCAATATAGTTTTCGGCGCCAAGTTTTTTACATTAAATATTTTGTATTTTTAAAAATTTTACATGAGTTTTTGACTTTTCACACAAACCGAAATCTATATGATTCGACATAGTTTAAGGTTGTCCACGCAAGGCGATGTCATTTCTTACATCGATGAATGCTTTATATATAAAGTACACTGATCACATAATATTTTAAACTTTTTGTTGTTTTGGAATATTTTATATTTTATATTTTAGAACGTAAAACAACGTTATAAACAACTTACAAATACAATATTTTATATTTTGCAACAATGTATAAATATACAAGATTTTATTTGGCCCTACTTATTGATATCATTTCTTTTGTAGAATAGATTTTGTAGAGAAAGATGTTTATAGGAATATGTTTTCTAGAGATATACAAGTTGCGCATGTACTTGGCGCTTTTTTTACTTTTTTTTGAAAAGGTAGTTTGTTCGGGATATCACACATTTTTGTGGAATATGTTTTCGACAAATACTTTTTTCAACGCAATATAATATATTTCTACATAATAACAATAACATATATAACAAAATAATACATATAAAAAAGTGTTGAAAGTACTTTCATTAAAAAAATTTTTTTCTGTGAATTCTAATCATATTCGAGAAGAAATTTTTGCTATTGTTTTTATCT
Organism: Pseudomyrmex gracilis; assembly: GCF_002006095.1. Taxonomy (NCBI): domain Eukaryota; kingdom Metazoa; phylum Arthropoda; class Insecta; order Hymenoptera; family Formicidae; genus Pseudomyrmex; species Pseudomyrmex gracilis. The sequence continues at coordinate 43,974 of NW_018021480.1, forward strand.
GACGCAAAAGTATTAAACTGGTTAATTATTATAAGCAATTAAATATTTTCTTTTAAAATTAAAATATCCGTTAAAATTCTTGGCTATGTAGAGTCTATGCAGGATGTTGTGCAATGAATAGTACAGCATTAATGTTTCGAAACGTTTCGACTTTATTTTTAAGTCC
>NW_018021480.1:44368-46497 GCF_002006095.1 Pseudomyrmex gracilis
TTGACTTACTGCTCTCAGAACTAGTGTCAATTTGTACTTTGTTCAAGCAGGACGTTTAATTGATACTCAAATTTTCACAATTTTTTACGTTTTTTCAATAATTTTGTTGACATATTAATGGTTTTTTCTTTTTTAAATAAGGCATGACATTATAAATATGTTAAATATTTGGTAATTCTTTTGTGAATTTTACTGATTGTAATTTATGTTAATAGAATCGATTGATAAGGACTTAAAAATAAAGTCGGAACATTTCGAAACATTAATGCTGTACTATTCATTGCACAACATCCTGCATAGACTCTACATAGCCAAGAATTTTAACGGATATTTTAATTTTAAAAGAGAGTCTGAAGTGACTCCTCATTTCTTCACTTTATTTTCTTTTATTTGAGTTTAATTTTTCTTAAGTTTAAGTCTTTCTTAAGTTTAAGTCTTTTCTTAAATTTTTCTTTATTTGAGTTTAATTTTTTCCAAAAAAGTATGTAAATATTTTTAGCGCCTCTAGGCCATTTTGTTGTATTAATTGTCCCATCATCAACTTCAGTCTAATTAGATATTCCTTCTCGACATGTACTTATGTCATGACCGTTTTTTATACAAGATCCGTGATGGAATATCGCATTCATGACTTTATACAACTGTCCATTTACTGATATTTTAGTTGTTGGGACTGCACGTAAATTAAAAGCAGGTTTTAATAATTTACCGTTTTGTACCGTCTTGAACTAATACTAAATTTATTCATATTTTGCATTTAAAATATTGCGAAAAAAACTCCTTGGCCAGGAGTCGAACCTGGAATCGCCGGACCAAATAGGAAAGGCAACGAAAAGCCGGAGATTCCAAGTTCGACTCCTGACCGAAGAGTTTTTTTGCAATATTTTAAAATTAGTTAGGGAGTATATGGGGATCCCTCATATATGAGATGCAAGTATGGCGTTTAATATGAATTTATGAATTGAACAAAAAATATAACGTTAAATAAGGTCATTATCGAGCAAAAGAAGATGAAAGTAAAAAATCCAATATTTAATTATAATACATAGTATACATTGCGTAGTATACATTATTATACATAGTATACATTGCGAAACGTTTCGACATTCACTGATATCCTATTCAGTCGCAATGTACAAAGTATATAAAAGTTAAGATGTCATGGTGTTATTTTAAGCAGGTGATCGTACCTCGTGAATTGTTCCTGTCGTCACAATGTAAAAACGGTTGAAGTTAAAGTTTACATATAAAACTCACAATAAACTACAATATAATACAATGTATGAATAAGCTTACATATGAACGGCAAAGAGTCAAATAATAGGCAAAGGCAAGAGACAAACGTATTTGTAATCTATCATAATAGAGGGAATGGAACAATTTGATGGATTTAAGTTTTAGATAAAGTCATCTTTTTTAGGAGATCAAAGTAAGAGCTATTCAATGATTCTGTGTCCGTGACTAAATTGAGACTATGTTGTTGTTTTTTTATGTAAATAATCTCCGAAATTATTCTTTTTTATAAAAATTCAGTTCTTTATCTAAAATTTTTATATTATCTCAGTCAAATAAGTGATTATATTATAAGCGGTGTTGTGAAACTGAGAGTTGAGCTGTGTTTTTTGATATGGTATTTACATGTTCTTTTAATCTAGTTTTTATTTGTTTTTTGGTCTGACTAACGTAGGACGCACAACAATTTTTGCAATCGATTTTACAAATCGCATTAGTATTAGAAAGATAAGAAGTATCATCTTTGTGGATCCTACTTAAATTTAACCTGTTGAAGCATCTGTAACCAGTCAAAATGTTCGTGTTATGAAAGGCTCTTTTTACACACTCAGATAAATGTTTGATATAGGGAACACAACAATTCTTTTTATACTTACTGTCGTCCTCCGTACGAACGTTCTCAAGATAGTTTGATTTTAGCTTTGACGAAATCAATTTCCTAATTCTAGAGGTAAATTATAAAAAATGAAATCAAGAGGATAACCATTGTTTANCAAAGTATTAATACAAAATTTTAAGTTTTTTTCATGGAAGTCAAGATGAAATAATAATAAGGCTCTGTCAACTAAGCTGTAGATTGTTTCTCTCTTATGACACAGTGAATGATGTGATAGAAA
>NW_018021480.1:47367-49395 GCF_002006095.1 Pseudomyrmex gracilis
TGAATAAGATAAATTAATTTGCAGGTTATAAAAGAAATGTTTTATACTTTCACTACTCAAGAGAATATACTTTTAATATTAAGATAATATAAATCTAATAAATAAAGATGTAATAATAATATTATGTATTGTATATGTAATTTATATATGTAATTCAATGATATATTACACAATACTTAAATATAAATATAGATTACTTAAATATAAGTATAAATATGGATATTATATATATGCTTATTGATTTAATTATAACATGTTTTAGAAGCAGAATAACACAAAAGTCAGTTTAAATATTACATACATGTTAAATACATTTTACATAAGTTACATATTTATATAGAAATTACATAATATTTATATATATTTAAATAAAAAAATGTATACATAAAAATATTTATCATAGTTTTGTGTAATTTATGTTTATTAAACCTCTTTTTATACCTTAATTAATAGCAATAAATGTTTTATGTTTGTTTTAAAAAAAATAGTTAACTTATGGTAAATATGTTTAATATTTAAACTAACTTTTGTGTTATTATTCTTCTAAAAAATGTTATAAGCGAGTCAATTAGCATATAATATCCATATTTATATTTATATTTAAGTAATCCATATTTATTTTTAAGTATTGCGTAACATATTATTACAAAAGAAAACTAGAAAGTTAAATATTATCTATATTCTGAGAGAAACTCTCTATTGATGTTTATTAAGAGTTTACTTGANACATTTAATTGACTGTATCGACAGATACAGATGTCTAAATGTTGGTGTCTGATCCATTAAATGTCATCATGATATTGAATAAAATGATATTAAAATATTTTAATAATGGCACAATTGCAATAATATTATGTATATATAAAATAAGTGAAAATATTAGATAAAAAATACACAATCTGGGGTCTCTTGAAAAAACGAAAACTACTACTAAATTCAGTTTAAAAACTTCAATACTCTTAAATACTATGCACTGTAATACGATAGACAATTCGCGAGGAATGAATTAATACATTATAATTAGAAACATTTATGTATTACAAACCTATTTTTGTCATTACATAATTCACATAAATTAAATAGTTGAAGATGTGTTGAAAATAGAACATATTTTTCTGTTGATTCAAATTATAACCTAACCTAACATTATTTGAAAAGATATTATTTTAATATATAAAAATTATTGATAATTAATAAAAAACTTGCGGAATATTTTTTATATCTTATAGTAATTGATATTAAAGAAATAAAATTTATTTTATTATTTATAGTTTCATATTATTTATATTTTTTTAGTATTATATTATTTATGGTTTTAAAGTTTTATAGTTTTAATATATTATTTATATTATTTATAGTTTTTTTTGCATTACAATTCTTATGCCCGGCTTATTTTATGTGGCACTTCTGTGCCATTATTAGTGTTACTTCTTTTTGGAGTTATTATTTTTGTGCTTTGTAGACGTTGCATGAATGACAATGTCTGACTTGTATTTAATAGTTTTATGTCGGACATTTTGTCAACTTCTAAATAAAAAATATTATGTGTAAAAAATTAATTTTATAACAATAGTGAAAAGATGTGATTCTTTTTTACAAAAAAATTAATTTATATAACTAATTTGTATTTTTCACATATCCTTTTATTTCAATTCTTTGTCCTTTCTCAAAATAGTTCCTATGTTCGTAATCGAGTACCTGAATGTCTAACTTATAAGTTCCATCTGTGATGGATCCTGATCCATACATCTTGCAATAATTTGAAAATGTATTTAAATTAGTTTTAACAAAACCACGTACAACTCAAATATATTTTATTTTGTACATTGTTTTAATAATGTTATATTATATTAATTATATTATTTCATATTTAAAATAATTGTTACGTTCGCGGCGCACGAAGCCGTTCTCGAGAGACGCCGATACTCGCGTGCGCGGACGCGGCAATGACAAAGGCGCACTTTCTTATAAACACACTTTATTACGTTATAAATACAGCGTTAATTGCCCGTTACACAAATCAACGAG
>NW_018021481.1:0-3969 GCF_002006095.1 Pseudomyrmex gracilis
ATCTTGCTTCATATTTGGCGTCAATTTGGTCTCAAATTATGTGCAAGCTTTGCTCGGTTTTTGCCAGCAAGTTGCTGTTATGTTTTGTCAACAAGCTTGAATATATTTTTGCTAGCAATTCTGCAACATTGCCAGACAAAACAAACTGCATCATATTTGATGTCTTTCTGCTAACAAAATTTGTAACAAGCATTTGGCAAAATCTGTTTCGACAGATTTGGTTATCTGGGTTATTGTTTTTTTTTCTATCAATTCAGCTGGTGAGATTGCGCTTATGTTTTGTAAATACTTGATATGTGTGTGACTTAATTGCAATAAAAATAATTTTTAGTATATTATAAAGAACGTTCATTTTAATTCCTCAGATAGTCACGTCTGTCAAAGCAGATTTTGCCAAATTCTTGTAACAAATGTTTGTTAGTAGAAAGGTATCAAATATAGTGCAAAGCTTCTTATATCTGCCGATGTCGCAAAATTGCTAGCAGAAATATATCCAAGCTTGTCGACAAAAAATAACAGCAAATCGCTGACAAAAACCGAGCAAAGCTTGATAACCCGAAACCACATTGACGCCAAATATAAAGCAAGATCTGTGCGACACATTCTGACAGCAAATTGAGAGCAAAACTCAAACAAGACTTGCAGTTCGGCTAGATTTATAAAGAATTATTAACAAATATTCTAAATTTATTTTTACAAATTATAGACATATATACATAATCTTTATACATAATATACATAAAATTGGGTTTAAATCAGGGACTTAATACCGGTATGATTTCAATACCGGTATTATACTAGAGATTGTATACCGAAACCTATATAGTACCGAAATTGAGTCTTACCGTTACCGTTATAGTACCGAAACCGATACATTACCGAAAACCGTAATAAAATACCGGTATTATTTCGGTATTTTTAAATACCTACTAATGGTATTCTTAAAAATTAGATAGGTTAATTAAAGCAATTTTTGTTGCATAATTAATCTTCCTACCGCTTATTGGACTTATAGACCGACAAAATATAAAGACGCTTTTTTTTATAAACCAATTGAAGCAGCTGTTTATTCATGGTTTCTTTTATTACGTAGCATGACTAATGTGAATTCATGCGGATGAGTCAAAGATACATGTGCCAATAGATTTGTAGCATGATTTTCCTAAAGATATATTTTATTTAAAAAAAATCGACGTCTAGTATATATAAATATATTTAAAACTACTTACAGTAACTTCATGTCTACAATCATTAATTAAACATAATGATTTGTTGCACGATGAATCATATACTGGAAATACTCGTGTACAAAATTTGCTTTTCTCTGGCCCATGTTTTTGTATTGGACAAATTTATATATAAATTGTAAAAATCGTCTTCTGTTAGTTTCTTAATATAATATCAATCGCTTAAAAAGTGTTATCAACATAATGACAACACTTATAGTTTTAAGATATTATTTTAAAAAATCACGAAAAAATTATCGGTAAATATAGGTAAATATGGGTAAATATACCGGTATTATCGTATACCGGTATGACGTCATACCGGTATATCTGCATTTCGGTTTGNATAAGGGTTTTCATACCATTACCCAAAAATATCGGTAAAATACCGGTATTTTGCATACCGGTATAAGTCCCTGGTTTAAATTTGAATATTTAATCGACAATAATTATATAAATATTAAAATGACGTCTATGTAAAATATTTTAATATTTATACGTTTTATAACAATTAATTGTTTGTATAATATTTAATTTTAAATAGTTTTACAATATTTTTATATTATTAAACAATATTGGGACCTTGAATAAGTTCTCGCTGATTTTTCGTGAAAATTAATGCTTTATTTAAAAAAAGTCGTAAAAAACATGTCATTGAAAGTATTGCTCATTGCTAGCCACTACTTTTTCCCATTTTTCTGGCAGCATTTGAATTCCACATCAGAAAAACGACATGTCTTTTGAGGCTATCCAAGAATCGACCCAGTTTTTGGCATCTTTATAAGAATGGAAGTGCTGCTCAGCCAGGCCATGTGCCATTGATCGGAACAAGTGATAATTGGAAGAGGCAATGTCTGGTGAATACGGCGGGTAGGGTAGGACTTTCTATTTAAGCGTTTCCAAGTAGGTTTTCACCGGTTGGGCAACATGTGGCCGCGCGTTGTCATGTTGCAAAATCACTTTGTCGTGTCTCTGCTCGTTTAGCGGCCGTTTTTCCTTCAATGCTTGGCTCAAACGCATCAATTGTAGTCGATAGCGATCTCCCGTGATGGTTTCGGTCACTTTGAGCAGCTTATAATAAACTACACCCAGCTGATCCCACCAAATGCAGAGCAGAAGCTTCGAACCATAGATATTCGGCTTTGCCGATGATGTTAATGCATGGCCTTACCCCACGATCTACTTTCTACGCTTACTTCTACGCTTATTTAGTATTACGCAGCAATTCTTTTTCTGACACTAAAATCACTTTCTGCTTTTGCAAAACCAAAAAATGTGTCGTTTCCAGTTCTAAATCTCCAATTTGGAGAAGGCAGCTCAACTAAATGCAAATTTTTTTGCAAATACTTGAATTTATCTGCTGCTTGTTCTATTTCCGTTGAATTTCTTTCCATTATACTCGTGAGCCTGAAAATGATAGTCTTTTTTACTATTAATTTTTCAATGTTACTTTTTTCCATTATTAACCTTTTTGTTTGTACGATTTTGCGTATCTATAATTTTATTTTCAATTATTCAAAGCGTTATAACACGATGCACGTAAAGCAGAAAATTTCTAAATCTTTTATCACTTTATTTTGTTCTATTGCTGAGAAATTTCTACATTAAAAGAAATCTCACGATTTGGAGCATAAATATAGTTACATATATTAAATGTGTAAATGTGGTAGTTTTGCAACTGGCGTCCAACCGTAAGAAACTATTCCTTTGAGCGGATTCCCTCCCAATTAGGCGTCAAAATCGGGACCACTTTTTCCATTGACGCGCTATGAAGTTCGATCTCCTTACTCTTACTTCATGGTTCAAACGAACAAAGAACAGCAAAACTTTCTTTGAAAGAACAGCAAAACCAGGAAAATTTTATTGTTGATACTTATGCAATAATTATATAATTCTATCAACAACAAAGAATGGCATCGAATGAAGGTTAAATAAGAGCAGCAAATATACCTAGCGGAAGCAATCCTAGAAAATTTGAGTCACGTGACGTTTTGCTGCCGCAGCGTGCTGCTGTATGAAAAGGTACCTTAAAAAACTACAATAAGATGGCCGCCCTCAGATTTCTTTTTTTTTTTTATTAAGAGAATAAAGGTACATGCCACAAGTACTCGCTTATGTGGCTTAAGATTAAAATACAGTTCATAAAATATACATCTGGTAACAAACATGGTGGAAGTAATAAGATGTGCTCGTTTCTCGGACAATTTTCGTCACGTTCTGCGCAGTGACTGAGATCCGCCATAATTCTATAGTACACGTAACATGCAATAAGATAATGTGCGCATATGCATGAATACACTCTATATAAACAAAGAGCGTGAGAAATAAGTTAACTCTACAAATCGGTATGCATATTCATTAGTATAATTTATTTATAGTTAACACATATGATATTGTAATTAATAAATTATACTTAAAATTGATTTATTAACTGTATTATTAATTTCTTTTTAAATTATATGCATTTGAATGACTTAAGATGGCTGAATTCAGTCACGCTCTTTTATTGGCCAACAAAAATGCTTGCGCACGAGNACACCTTATTACTTCCACCATGGTAACAAATAAAAAGTCCTTATCGAGAAGGAGCATGTATAGGGTGCGCTTTCTTTATACATACGAGCAGAGAGAAATCTGAGAGCGGCCATCCTATTGTAATTTTTTACGACGGTTTCAGACGCTGGTTTTAGCCGTATTTCCACAAAAGTGGAACTCAAAGGCCGTTCTACATTAAACGCAAGTA
>NW_018021481.1:5544-7443 GCF_002006095.1 Pseudomyrmex gracilis
GTTTAGCTAGTTGGCTACAATTGTCTACAGTTGCCAACAGTTGAGCACTCGTTCCAACATGGCGGCCGACAGTGCTGCGATCTACGGTTGTACCGTCAAACTCGACTTCCGTCCCCAAAAAATAAAGGGAGTTACGACCCCCTGGTTGAAACCGTCGTAAGAAACTACAATGGCATGGCCGCTCTCAGGTTTCTCTCTGATACGAGTATCACATTGAGAGTAGCGGGAAACTTAAATGCACTTACGCATCACAATATGTATATGGGGGGCCGAAGCCCCTTTTGGCCCCTGTGACCGGTGGCCAATAGACAGTACATGAATCTTAAAATGAAAACAGAAGTAATAAAAGTGTTACGTCCTGGACTCCACGGTCTCCTTCTGTTTGGAACCAGACATAAACTAGCTTTAAGATTTGCGCCTTAGAATTAAGTTTTAAATAACAATCCTTGAGCAGAGAACAAAGGACCTATTGAACCTAAGATAAACAGACCCGTATCGCAATTTTTTATCTAATCACTCTTACCGACTTTCAAATGAATACCGGTCAATTAATCAACAAGTAGCCCGGATGTTTGGTTCGCGAATATAAACTTAGATAATGTAGGCGGTCCGCTAATCTCTAGCAAGGAATGTTATGGCACCGAAAATAAACAGGAAATTGCACGTGCAGATAATAAAGTTTAAACAAATGTTGAGTGAGTCAGAAAGAATGATTGTTGTCGGTGATTGGTCCTCTCGCCTGATCGGATTAGCAAATGAAAGATCGAAATTTTAATCAGTAAAGAGTGGGAGAGTAAAATCTAAAGACGATTGGCAAAAATCAGGAGGGTTAACGCTCCGAGATCATCATATATAAGGCGTTGGAACATCGAAGAGCAGGAGCTCTATAACCAGCATTACGATTATTAACACAGTTCTATTCCTTCTCGTGCAATTCAACAATTTAACTTAGAGTCAATTCGGTCATACAAAAAGATACTCGCTTTTCCTGTTCGGTCTGAAATTCGACAATCCAAACGATTCTTAATTTGACATCGATCTCGGCACGTAAATCCGAGTGAACAGTGCGACTCGTGACAACTTCTATCGGAGGAGACGACCAATTCATCCCACCTGAGTCCAGCTAACAGACTTCTGACTTTTGGACGAAGCGAATCAATCACTCATCTCGACATTCTACCGTAAACAATAAGTAGTGAGTACTTACTAATGCAATAGTTTTGCAAAACAAATCTAAGGTTCCCCCGCACACAGTAAAACCTTCTTCGAGACGGTTGAGATTCGGAAGAAAGACTTAAATTCGACAATTCAATTAATAACTGCTTTATTTAATAAGCTCTTCTCCTCGACATCCTAGTCGGACTAGCTGTTCACGACCTTGTGTCGTTCCGAACAACCGCCGATTTTCTTTCAGTCGGACTAGCTGTTCACGACCTTGTGTCGTTCCGAACAACTGCCGATTTCCAATCACCACTGTCAAACTTTGAGCAGTAGCAAATTATATGTAGTTGTCGTACCGCTCCGAAAATCAACGGTGATTCAAACAACGCGATATCCGAAACCGAACTTTGCGGCGGAGAATCGCTGCCCGTCGAGCGAGCGGACCGAAGCGTATCAACCCCCGTCTATCCGGCAATAGCCTAAATAGTAACGATGCTCATTTACATAAGGATTTAAAATATTGAAAATACTAACAGTGATGTTAATAACGAACTCCCAGGATCAAAAATACTAACAATGCCAATGTAACAAAAAATATATAAGGCCATACAAGCCATTCGCAGGATGTTTGTGCGGAAACTAAGCGTGTACATATATATATACAGGGTCCGCCACTTAAATCCGGACAAAAATTTTTTTCTCGAAAAAGTTGTTTATTACAGAAAATATGAAAAAACA
>NW_018021481.1:9985-11615 GCF_002006095.1 Pseudomyrmex gracilis
AAAAAACAAAAAGTTGTGACTAGTGAAGAACCGGTGCAAAGTGCGAGTTAACCACCCAGCCTAGACGCCCCGCTGCTGCGACCGAGGAACCGGTGCGAAGTGCGAATCCACCACCGATCTAGAAAACATCCAGTCTAGACGCCCGGTTGCTGCGACCGAGGAACTACAATCGAGCTCAAGTAACAGCACGGGTCTCCACACCGACGAAACCGCTGATAAATAGTAAGTGGATTAAGTTATCGGTACAACCACCCCCCCTCTTTTCTCAAAAAGAACGAGGTAATAAAATAATAGAGAGAAACCTCACAGTCGAATTTACACTCAGAGATCGACTGTAGGTTTGCTCTTGGAAAACTAGGCATTTTCCTCATTAAAAACATTCATTCAAGTGAACAACCAAGGAATTTCCCGCGCTGCGGTAAGAGCACGCCGCATTCTGCGCAACCGGGCCCTGCGACGAGCCGCCCTCGCGCTACTCAGAGCGGAGCCGAACAGGCCTCCACAACCCGGCCCCCCTCCGACCCGCATTACGGTTAGAGAAGCAGCGACTCAAACCGAGACTACACCATACACACACAAACCACACACATACAGCCAGCAAACGCAGACCACGAAAGCGACGCCGATTCGTGGTACGAGCCTCCTTCGTACTCCCCTGTACCCCACGAAGAACATCCCCGTGTTCTCTCTGAAAACCCTCCCCCTCTCCGAACCTTCCCTCCTACCCCTCTTTCCGATTCCGATTCAGAACTAGAGGCAATCCTTGAACGCTTCACTCCTTCCCCTTCCTCCTCCCGGTCAGACGACCTCACACCTCTCCCTGACAACCATCCCCTTCGCTTTCTGCCACATCTCCTTCGCTTTCCGCGGTCATCCTCACCAATACCACCCGGCAGATTAATTATAGACCTCAATCACATAACACCTGTAGAACTCGATAGAATGACACCCAATCTTCCCTTTGCCGAAATAATCTTTGTTATTCCGCCATACTCCATTACTCATTTTTATGTTCCCGGAGCCCTTTTCCACCAATACTACTCTCTCACCCGTTAATCACAAAACGTTCCTAAAGTAAATTCAAGCCACGGATCGGCTATACACACACACACACACACACACACACACACACACACACATACACACACACACCATGACAGCATTACACGTGTAACTTCCACCGGGGGCCCTAAATACACACGTACATCCACACACACACAACACGTCCCTGCCGGCCTCCGAGTAATGACCCGCCGCTTATTGTAAACCTCGCGTTACATTCGACATCTCAGTACCTCATAAAAAAAAACTAGTTCGATAAATATTGTACTTTTAAATGTTAAATAAAACAAATATTTTAACATAAAAGAGGAGGAATAAATTGTGTAATAATTAATTAATCAAGGCTTGACCTCGTACATTTTCCCGTCCCAGCGATCGCACGGTCTCGTCCCTAGTTCTTGGAGCTACCGCTCCAGACTTTAAAAAGAGACCACCGAGCGAGAATACAAAGGACGGAGTAATATCGACACGCGCCGATGACCCGTCCGTGAGTACAAACAACTCGCTCGACTCGCACACAGATAGATTTCCGCATCTTCTGTGTCGAGCATCTGAAATAAAACGTCCA
>NW_018021481.1:12590-39105 GCF_002006095.1 Pseudomyrmex gracilis
ATACTAAGTAGTTCCAGCGTTGACCGCTCGATAGCGCCGCTTACCCGCGCTAGAAAAAATCAGTCCGGGAACTTTCCGGACAAACTGTGTATATTTCCTGTTGACAATTTCAACGAGCCTTAAAGTCTTTATTGTTTGAAATGCCAATGTATATTCAAATTCACACCGAACTTCATCACACGTCCAATTATTTAATTCAACTTGCGTAAAAATATTTTTTGAATAAATCTAAATGTTAATACTTTGAATAAAAATGATTTATATGCTCATAAAAATGAAAACGGCTTTAACTAATTAAATGAACTTTTGAACATCTATCCTGAAAACTCATTCCTGTAATCTCATCACGTGATCACCAGGTCCTGTCTCAGGTAAATTAGATTCGTTTCTAAGACCTAAAAGAGAACCGACAAGTGAGAAGACGTTAGACAAGTAATAACGGCAAGTCCGTTTACTTGACTACGTCGTTGAACAGTCTCGCTTGACTCGCATGCTTGCCTTATCTCATTAGGTCAGTGTGCCGAGATATAATACACAAAAGTGTCGTTTGTCAAGTTGCGTTCCTCCGTTAGGACCCGATCGTAACCGTAGGTCAAGACATAACAAAAGTAAAATATAAAATAAAATAAAAAGGAACAAAGACCTCAGTCTACCTATTGATCTAAATATAAAATATGACAGTTAAAAGTATACAAGAAACTTAATTAAAAAATAATATCGTAAAACTAGACTCTTTGCACTCAAATCACTTATATAAAACATATTAAATAAAGAGTGGTATAGAACAAAGGAAACTGCTTACCGCAGCGACAATGTCTTGTTGAGAACATGTCAACAGAAATTCAACAGGGTGCGGAAGAAGATCAGCCGCCCGCACCAGCCGGCTGCGCAATAGTTTGCGTTGTTCGTCGTACGCGAGACACTCCCAAAACACGTGAATTGGGGTCTCTTCCTGAGCGCAGATTCGACACAGAGGCGAATCCACTATATCAAAACGGAAAAGACTGGCGCGTAACAAGGTGTGGCCGTTACGAAAGCGGTTGACAGACGTCATCGCCCTGCAAAGTAAAGCTAAAGACTCAAACCAGGTATTCCGGGAGTCTGTCAAAAAATTACTGCAGTAGTAAGCTCCCCGAGCCGGAGCTTCGCTCCGACACCAATTCAACAATTCTGTCCTCAAGTTGGCTTTCCAAAAGTTTTTAATCTCACCCAGAGGCACTCCCACTTGGGAAGGCCTGCCACACTGAACTGCATCCTTCGCGAGCAAGTCCGCCCCGCACCCCACTGTGGCCGGGAATGCACACCAGCTTGACCTTAACTCCCCTACTCTTCAACCTAGAAGCAACGACTTCACCCAGAGAACGAGATACGAGCTCCGGCCCGATTTGAACTGAGCCTGCAAAAGATGATAGAGTCGGCAAAGAGTCAGAGAAGATCGTAACCGCCGGCCAGCTCTCCACCTGCGCCAAACGAAGGGCCTCCACGATGGCCATAGCCTCAACACAAAAAGACAACACAAACCCTACCGAACAAAAGCGACAAATATACTTGCCGTCCATTGACACCAACGAGTACCTTGAAAAAGGGGATCTCTCTGACCGCGAGCCGTCAGTAAAGAGGCACACTGAAGTGTCCACCTCAGCCCGGAACTGATGACGAAACTTTGACTTCACGTCAAGGCTCTGACGCAGGGACGCCCCCGTCGTCAAGTCCACATCACAAGTAGACAGCAACGGGGCAAAGCCGAAAGAATAGCAGACGGGAACCCCAAATGAAAACAACGAGCTGGACCAACGGCTAACCAAACGAAACGCTTCCAGAAGAGGAAGCGAGCCGACCCGATTTCTGTTAGGTGACGCCAGTAACAGAGCCTGAACTTTCCCTAGCAAGCTCCACACCAGGTGGTCGTTCACCGTGGCCACCCTGGAGAGATAGTTACAAAACAGGAAGCAAAAGCATAGAAAGAGCGGAGGCTCTCGAGCCTCTGTCAGCAGCACATTCACCGGAGTAAAGGTCCTACCCCATCACGACTCGCAGCGCCCGTCGCTGCAACTTATCCAAACGGTTGTTCATCTTCTTGAAGAGGCCATAAAGCAGAAAACCGCCGTACTCAAGTCTCGAGCGCACCAGTGCTCCGTAAAGACGGAGCAAGAGGCGGGGATCACTTCCCCACCACGTTCTACGTAAGCACTTGAGAGTGCGCATAGAATTAGCACACCTCTGTTCCAGCTGTGAGACATGGTTTCCCTACCCTAGGTTGGACTGAAAGGTCATGCCCAAAAAACGGACTTCTGGTACCGAGGAGACTCTAACCCCCATCACCGTTACTTCCCAAGCCTGACGGCCCCCAACGCGTCTATCTCCACGAGCAGTCTCCAACGCTTTCCGGTTCCCACGACTGAATACACACAACTGCGTCTTCGAAGCAGACAGGTCCAAGCCCAAAGGGCCAAGGACAGACACCACACTGTCTATCAACTCTTCCAGATTACGAAGCCCTAACATCTACGTTTGAGGTGTACACGCAAACGTCATCAGCATATTGAAGCACCTTGCACCTGGACGAGCATGCCCGGTCCAGTTGGGCAACATAAATTGTGTAGAGCAGCGGACTGAGAACACTATCCTGAGGGAGTCCCTTATAAACCCAACGTATCTCCTCAAGATCTCTAAACCTGCACGTAACCTGACGTTCAAACGTAAGGTTAAAAATAAACCGAGCCGTACGAGGGGGAACTCCAAAAGCGACCACCTTTTCAACCAGGACGTCCGGAAGAACGTTATCATAGGCCGACTGAATATCCAGGAAGGCAGCCGAGACGGCTGTGTTCTCCTGAAAGCTTTTCACTATCTCACTGTACAGGATAGTCAGGTTATCAATACACGAGTGCTGTTTACGAAAGCCGAATTGTAATCTAGGTAGCTTTCTATGATACTCGAGCCACCAGTTGAAGCAATTAACAATCATTCTCTCAAACGTCTTACAAAAGCACGAGGCCAAAGAATTGGGTCGAAGTTTCGGCCCGCTTGACTTTGGTATAAAGAGAACTAAATAATGACGCCAGGCTAACGGGAAGCAACCCGAGCTAAACACAGCATTATACAAATTCAATAGGAAAAGTCGGCCTAACGCCGGTAACTTACGTATCACCAAATAATCCACGTTATCCAAGCCCAGGCTAGGACGAATGTTAACGCTCTCCAGGGCTGCATCAAGCTCCTCCGAAGAGAAAGGCTGATCCAAAAAGAAATCAAGACACTCATACGAGAAAGACGTCGGAGAAACCGGCACCCAGGGAGGGCACAAAGAGTCAACCTGAGAACGGACTCTATCCATTCTCTCCTCAGAATAAGCCTTGTCCATCCCTGTTCTGTTCCACCGGGAGCTGAAGCGTTTTTCACGACATCCCAGACATAAGTCAGGCTGGTATCCTTGCGCAAACCAGCGCAAAACTTTCGAAAGTTTTCCTGTTTAACGCGACAAAGCTCCTTCCTAGTGGACGCAACCTGCCGCGTGTACGACAGGAAGTTCTCACAAAGAACAGTAAACTTGAACCTGGCGAGAGCTGCCCTACGAAGACGAATGAGCTTATTGCACTCTGCGGACCACCAAAGACATGGAGGATAAGCGATCTGAGGTTTGTTCGTCGGAAGGCGGACTGTCCTCGGGGTCGAAGCCTCAAGGGAGTCCACCACCAACGCCACGAAGGTGTTATACATCACCTCCACTTCAGTCTCAGAGAACGAGCAAGGAAGACCCTTCAGCCTATCATTTACGCCCCGTTGAAACGCAGGCCAATCTGTACGAATTGAGTGGACCGTCGAACCGGCAGAGAAGTGTCGGGACGCAAGCTAGAGCAAACCACTACCGGGTAGTAATCGCTTCAAGAGTCCCCCCCACCCCTCAAGAAAGACGCAGGGCAAGTGAACTGCTAGCGATGGTCAAATCAAGCACAGACGAGGACCGATAAGAGTCACTGATATAAGTCAAAGACCCGTCGTTAAGTAGCAGAAAATCGGAGTCTTCCACCGCATCCCACAAGGCAACCTCGGAGGGGCAAGTCGTCCGCGTACTCCATCCCATATGGTGAAAGTTAAAATCGCTTCTAAATATAACCTTACTATCGCCAAACTGACCAAAGAACTGGAGCCAATTACTTGTCGACACAACGCCCGCGTCCGGGGGGCGATAGGACGCCACCAGGACCAGGGGTTTCCCACGCACATAAACCTCCACGGCACACACCTCCCCCTTACCCGCAAAGTCGTACACATTCAATATTCATCGATATTTAATGGAGTGGTTGACCAAGATCATTACTCCCTTTCCCGGACGCCCAATGCGGTCTCTCCGCACCGCGTCGAATCCCTTTACAATAAATGAATTGGCTGGAGTGAGCCATGTTTCTAAAACAAGAATAAAATTATAAAACATGCAATTGTGACCGGAACTCCCCAAAATCACGTCCCTAGGCGATTATTTTAATTTAAAATTCTTTTTTCACGGTCGCCAGTCGGTTTGCTCTACACTACCGACAAGAATGTTTGTACTCCATGCAGTAATTTATTCGTATACTCACGTAGAGCTTTTTCGTAAGTTTTACGGATTCGATGCTGTTTCTTTATATCCTGGTTGTCACTATCGCTATTTCGATACTGATTTTGTCACCTGGATTTTACCTTTTTTTTCCCTTCTTGTTTGATTTTGAAAGTTTAGAGCTTAATTGCTTACCTTCTCCTCATTGATTGTCTTCTTTTACCTTGTTTGCGTTCAACTAAATACTCGCACACCGCTTGGATGCTGCTCAGGGGTTGTCGCCAATCCGGGATTGTATTTCTGGATGCTTTTGTCGAGTACAGCAGCACCGCCAAACACCTGTGATGCAAGTAGTCTAGTCGCCCTAGCCGCTTCACCAATCAGCTTTCAATGTCGAGCCGTTCGCAATTTCCGTTGGTGCTTTCTTTTGGAGTTTGGATCCAATGTTTTGTTAATTAATTCACACGGATTATTAACTTTTCAACACTGTTTTATTACACAAACTTCTTTCAATTATTACATTTATTTTGGCAACACTTTTATTTTACACCTTAATGAATTCACAAATATTTTCTGATTGTTACTCGGCGCATACGATTTTGTTAGTCCCGAGTATTTATCGCCGCGATCGATTTTTACTGCGATTTTGCGAGTTTCTTTAAACTTTATCGCTCGACCGTTCGTTTTCTGACGACCTCTTTTGGTTCAACCCGCGGTCTTATATAGCAGCTTCCCTCTCCCTTATAGCAAGCTTTCGATCCTTCTGGAATCCTCGTGCCTATTTTTTTATTGTTTCATTCTTAACATGATTTTTTTTCGGTTTTCTTATCCTAGCGCCTTTTCTATTACGTTCGCGCTTGTGTTGTCCTTTAAAATATATTTTTTAAAATTGGATCACCGAGGTTTTCAGAAGCTTCTACCTCGCTCTTTCTACACTATTCCAGAAGCTTTTCGTTTCTCCGCTTTGCAGATCTGTGAATGTACACTCTTCTTTTTTAAGTTGTTTCATATAGTTTCTCTTTCTTAATCAATTTTTCCTTTTGATTATCTTTCTCTTCTGGAACCGTGTATTCGTTCAGCTTATATTTAGTGCGCTTTCTTCTATGCAGCAGTTTCTACACAGAGGTTTATTATTTTTTTTATTCCTCTTATTTTTTATGTGTTCGCCTTTAATGTGACAAAATAAACGGTAAACTAATGTTAAGATCCTTATTTTATTCTGGATTTGTTCCTAATATTAACTAATAATACTAATAATAATAATAATAATAAAAAATAAAACAAAAAAGAAAATTAAATCAACTCATAACAAATAATCTCTCTTAATAATTTTATACTACTTATTCTGACTATGTCGCCTTATCCCTAAATTATATTTTTAACTCTCTTATACCTAACTTATTCATATTTTATTACATTTTTGTTTGGCATTCTTATTTCTAATTTTTCTGGGCCATTTAAATCTCCCGGTTCGCCCAGAAAAGGTCTGTCTGGTCGATGGTGCTGCCCTCTGAGGATTCATTCCCGGCCTGGCTTTGTGCGCCCTCTTCTACCATCGCCAATTTCCTGGGCGACTTCTCCCCACCTTGTCGTGGTGTCCAGGCTTAGGATCTATGATCTGAGGGGCTATGCTGGCGGGGAATCCTTTGATTCCCTGGTAGGGTCACCCATGCTCAGTAAAGCCCTCAGTGAGATCCTGTACTAAGAGGGAGAATAGAGGAAGGAAAACCTCGAACAAAAACCGGGAGCTCCCAGCTTCGCTTAGCACTTTATGCCGGTGCAACTGGGATAGGGGAGAAAACCCTGACTTCAAATCCGGGGCGTCCGACCCCGTCAGCCACGGCGCAATCGGACTAGAGGAGTAAACCCTGACTTCAAATCCGGGGTATCCAGCTCTGAGAGGCGCTTTCGGGACGGCCACTGGACTAGGGGAAGGAAAACCCTGACTTCAAACCCGGGCAGGTCGGGCTCGTTAGCTGTGGTGAAAGCAGTCGACCTATGGGAAGGTGACCCGGAGAAGAAACCCAAGATACAATATGGTAGTAAATGGCGTTAGTTGGACGATCACCCCAGGGGACTCGGAACCTCAGGGAACGGCGAGAGAGCGGTATTGTCCCGGCTGCTCTCTTATCGACATCAAGCGACGGGCCGCCTGCAGCGTTGACGGCGAGCGCTGCAGAGGAAGTTACTATCGCTGAACGTCACTACGCCAGTACTAGCAGCGCTGTTAGTGCACTTATGGATGCGGAGAACACAGTTGCTAGCAGGTTATTTAGGAGAACTCCACCAGACGTTGCGAGAAGAATCTCCTTTGAAGATGACTCCGATCATTCGGCGAGAGAAAGAGAAAGGAGGTATAATATAGGAGACCCGGACGCTGTTCTCGAGATGAGCAATGACGTCTTTGAGACTCCTTTAAATGAAATGGAAGTCAGACGAGAAGTAAGTAATGCTAAAGCTAGACGCGTTACTGCGCGGACAACTGGTGGTGCTTTACGTAACAAGAGAAAGGCTAAGGATAACTTATCGCCGAAAACTATGGCCTACGACAGCGGTCGTTATAAATCGGCTGCAATTGTCGCTTCCACAATAGAGGAAAGTGCTGACGCTATAGAAGACGTCAGAGTCAAAAGTAAAAACCTGAATTGAGCGTTATCGCGGACAATTAAACTCAATGTCCAAAAAATTAAACTAGCGGCTGTGGACTTAGCGACTCGGTGCGAGTTGACGGGA
This sequence comes from Pseudomyrmex gracilis, assembly GCF_002006095.1. Lineage (NCBI taxonomy): Eukaryota > Metazoa > Arthropoda > Insecta > Hymenoptera > Formicidae > Pseudomyrmex > Pseudomyrmex gracilis. Next base: position 19,861 of record NW_018021481.1, read on the forward strand.
GATACCTCATATTTGCATATGAGAGAAGCCGAGTTGCTTAGGGAGACTAGTGTCCTTAAAGAGGAGAACAAAGCGCTTCGCGAACAACTTGAAACGCTGAAGCAAGAGTTTAGACAATTTAAACAGGATGTCCATGATGGTAAGATTGGTGTTGGACTAAGGTCGCCTAAATTGCCGGTTAAGCATACGAGGGATATTGCTACATCTCCTCTAGATGCGGTACGATTTCCATCAATATCAATGCCGGCTGGCAGTAGGCCTAATGTGATTCCTTTACGATATGAGGACATGAATATGAGGATAAATAGCCAGCGAGGATCATCGGTCCCGGTAGTAGGTAGTCCTCACATCCGAATTGAGGAGGATAGGCCGGCTCTTGATAAAGGTGTTCAACTCTTGCGGCGAAGGAGTTTGAGGCTTACCTCAGAAGAGGACAAAGGCGTATCGGAGAGATCGCAGTCCCGGCGGAGGCGACGTAGACGGCGTCTTGCTTCCGAGGAGAAAAAAGGGGCTCGGATATTTCGGCCACTCAGAGTGATACGGAGTGGTCTGTTGTAGGCCCCAGGAGGAATAGGCGACGACTTCGTGACAAAAGACCGGAGAAGGTAGGTCCTTCGGCGGTGCGAGTTCCTTCTGCTGTACGGGGAAATCAAAGTCAGCCCCGTATTCGCCCCCCGCGTTCGTCGGCGGTAGCCATAAGGATACCGGATGGAGGAGGATCCTATGCCAAAATCATGAAGAAGGCGCGACGAGAAGTAAGCCTGGAGCAACTTGATCTGGGCGATACCAGAATTAGGAGAAATATTTCTGGCAGATTACTTATACAAATTCCGGGCAGGGAAAGCAAGGAGAAGACGCGGCAGCTACAAGATAGATTGCAGCGGGTTCTCGGACAAGAGGCTCGAATTACGGTTCCCTCAAAGCGGGCTGAGCTACGAATCGTAGGTTTTGATGACTCGGTAACTGAGAAGGAAATTGCCAATCAGAGAATAGACATTGGAAAATGTAACAAGGATGACATTAAAATTGGCTCTATTAAGCTGATGGTAAGTGGCTTGTGCGCGGTATGGATTCAGTGTCCGATAGATGCGGCCCAGGCCTTGGCCAAGGCTGGGAAGTCAAGTTAGGTTGGACATCGGCGCGGGTAATACTGCTTCCTCCTAGGAAGTTGCAATGTTTCCGCTGCCTAGAATTCGGCCATGTTAGGTCTACATGCCCAAGCTCTGTCGATAGAGGTAACCTCTGCTATAAGTGTGGCGAACCGGGTCACAGAGACCTGACTTGCGTAAATCGTGTTCGGTGCCCGGTCTGTGTTTCGCATGAATTGACTGCAGATCATAGGGTTGGCACGGATAAGTGTGCGGCCAAAACAGTTGTGGAGAGACCGAACAGACGTACTACTGGCGTGAATACGACGGGTACTACGGAGATCACTGCAACTGCTGGTGGGGGCCCAGCAGGAAGAGAGGAGCTGGCTGCTATGGAACTATGCTAGTGTGTCAGCTTAATACTAATCACTCTCGGGCCGCCCAGGATTTGCTTGTTCAGCATATGATGGAGGCCAAAGCTGCGCTAGCGTGTATTGCGGAACCGTATTCTGTTCCGGATTTTTGTCACTGGTTTGGAGACTTGGAGGGCTTGGCGGCGATTTACTGGAATCCGCAACAATGCAAAAGAGAAGCTTGCCTTATTGAAAGGGGGTCTGGGTTCGTTGCAATTAAGATTGGGGATCTTCGTATATATAGCGTATATCTTCCCCCCAATGAGCGCCGAACTAATTTTGAGGACCGCCTGGATAGGCTGGCGGACAGTATACGAAGAACAGGTTCGTCCCCCCTTATAGTTATGGGGGATTTCAACGCGGCCTCGGTCAGCTCGGGATCCAAACGCACTAATTTCCGAGGGGAAGTTGTTGAGGAATGGGCTTTCTCCCTGGATCTTGTTCTTCTCAATGTTGGTACCACTCCCACGTGTTCACGGGTCCAGGGAGTCTCCATCGTTGACCTCACGTGGCGTAGTGTCGATATGGCCAATAAGGTTGTTAATTGGAAACTGATGGCTGAGACAGAATCTTTGTCGGATCATTACATCATTGAGACAAAGTTGACTTTGCCTGCTCTTGTTCGAGGTGGGGGCCATGGGTATAGAAACCAGGCGGGCTTTCCCAGGTGGTCTCTCAATAGTATAGACTGGGATCTACTTAGAGCTGCTATAGCCCTTAAAGACTGGTTATTTGGCGTTGTAACTGCGCCTGCGCCTCCTCGTCGGCCATTTCCATGAGCCGCTCATCCTCTCGTGCGCTCTGCTCCCTTTCGCGCTCGCTGTCCGCCAATCGGATTTCGACTCGCGAAGGCAGTTCGTCCGACGGTTGCACAATGACGAGCAAGTTTGGTAAAGCGTGGTAATATCGACTTTGCGTTCCAGTGGATTAAACCAAAAAGATCGCAGCGAGATTTAGACTTATTCATTGGGTGCGTTCAGACAACTCAACAGTTGCACAACGGTTAAAAGATACTTCTGATTGGATCATACTTTTGGAACCGCAGTAGATTTTGAAGAATAGTCCTATCATAAGTGATGATCTTTCAACCGTTGAGTTGTCTGAACGCACCCATTGTGAACTGACTTATTTTTTCGAAACCTTAGAATGTAAATTTATCGTATTACCAATTCGCTGAAATAAAGTGTCTATATCGTCCATACGCATGATTTTATCGACCAGCTGACGTACACGAGCTTTGACTTCTTCTCTGCAGAAATTACCCGCAGACGGCCAGCTCTATGCCGATGATCCGTTCGAAGTAGACGCCACAGACGAGGTGACCATTGAGACTCCCTCTCGGGAAGGAAGGGGGGAAAGTTTTTCAGTGTCTTGTCCGGCGCAGCACCCATTCCCCTCTCCGCGCTGATCACCAGCCGTTTTGCCTCAAAGTAAGGAAGATTGTCATATGCCATCACTCGAGCCTCTTCAGCATGGCGTTTGTAGATAAAGCATGTGCGGTCGAGCGAGCTGTGAGCACCCGTGCAGTTTATGCAAGAAGCTGAAGCCTTGCAAGGAGTGTCCTTTGAGTTCCTGTGAGCTCCACCGCAAACCAGGCACTTAGTATTTCCTTCGCAGTATTTACTGATATGGCCGAAGTAGCCGCAATTGAAACACATTCGGACTGCGGGAACATAGGGCTGGACTGGGTTTATTGTTTTTAAACAATTAAAAGAATCTTTTAAGGCTCTAAAGTTTCCAAACTAATAAATATATATTCGGTCATGAGAGCCGTTCGCTAGGTGTTGTGCGGAAATTATACGTGTATATATATACATATATACGTGTTTACGTGTAAATTTTTACACGTGAAATTCAAATTGTAATAACAATTCTAAAATTCATATAGGATGCTATACTTGCATCTCGTATATGAGAAATCCCAAATACCCCCCTAATTGAAATTAAATTTATATTGCGAAAAAACCGTTTTTAAGATGACAAGTGACTCTGGCAGTGCTTCACTTGCCAGTTCCAAGCAGATAGTTTCTGACCCCAACCATTCCTTTAAAGATCTATCACGGCGTTTAAGACAAAAGATTTTGAGAACCATAATATTGCTGTTCTCATCCTCATTTGCCTGTTTAACTTCCTCCAGGGATATGTCAAGTGGAATCTCTCTCACAATCACTTTTCTGCTAAGCTTTTAACCCGGGATGTACGCTGACATATCCGCTTCCTTCACATACTTGTTGGTAAAAGCGTTGTTAGCAGCCACCTTCAAAGGAAAAACCACTTTCCGTGTATTACGAGAGTATCTGTGGATGCTCAGAAATTTCAAATTAGACGTAGATAGTTTCCTGGAGACTGAGATCAGTAACATTGACCGGGATCTCACCCCCGGAGCCGTCGGAATTCAAAAGTGAATCACATATGAGGAGGGGGAGTTGAGTAAAAGCGCCATATTTCTGCAGAGCCTCCTTGTCAGAAGCGACGGTTTTACTTACAGAAGACTGAGAGGATTCCTGTCGCTTACTCTCAACTTGCTTCTCCCCAGGCGGGGAAACCGTAGGCCATGATGACAAGACGTCAGCATCTCTTAATTCCGGCGACGTAGAGGCATCCGTATGTACTAATGAGAGCCTTTCAGGGCGAAGCTCTTTCCTTGCGTTCTTCTTACTCATTGAAGCGGGAAGTTTGCGTTCAGGAAAGATTTCAGAAGATCCTTCTTCGTCTGTAGTCGGATGTGGCCTCTTACAAGTCTCCATCGACATCCATTCTCGACTCAAGGGCATCAGACTTTGAGTCCGGAGTCGAAGGGCTTACAAGGAAAAACTGTAGATCGTTTCCAATTTCTTCATAGGCCGGGGAGGGCGAAAGCCCACCATCCGGCCGCGAGTCCCGCGAGAGGTTATGCAGAGACACTTTAATTGCTTCACACGCTCAGACACCGAAAAGTTTTAAGAAAATTTACTCCCGAGGTAGCTAGACCCTGAAAGGGTGAGGGAAAACGCTCGAAAGCGTAACTCAGCCAAAAGAAAGACGAAAAAAGCGCGAGAAAACAGCGTTTACACAAAAGATGTCTTCCCGCCAAAAGTCTCTCCTCTCGTCCCCAAAACGTAACTTCTTTTATCTGTTACCAGTTAAGTTCGTTCTACATTGATCGCAAGCGCAAACGCAAGGTATAAATCTCGTAGAATTGACTAATCACGCTGGTCAATTGGCTGATTTGATCAATACGATTAGTCAATTCTACCAGACCTGTTCCTTGCGTTTGCGCTTGCAATCAATGTAGAACAGGCTTTAGTATAAGCTCTATGGTAATAAATCAGAAGTCAGAAGCAAGAAATTGACCAATCACAGTCAAATCACAGAAGAATAATCGATTGTGATTAGTCAATGGGTGCGTTCAGACAACTCAACGGTTGAGAGATCATCACTTATGATAGGACTATTCTTCAAAATCTGATACGGTTCCAAAAGTATGATCCAATCAGAAGTGAGTATCTCTCAACCGTTGTGCAACTGTGAGTTGTCTGAACGCACCCAATTTCTTGCTTCTGACTTCTGATTTATTAGGGTGCGTTCGAGGAGCGCGCTATCATCATTTTATCTTTATTGGGATATACTTTCGAATGACCCCTGCTCCCAATCAATCTGAAATTTTGCACAAAAATAGTGTTTGATGGAACAAACAAAACGCGCGTAGTCTTCACTTCGGCAAATAAAAAACAAATTTTTAAAAAAATAATAACTATATCAACTGAAATCGATTTTAGGTGTATTTCAGAATGATTTCTTGTCCCAATCAATCTGAAATTTTGCACAAAAATAGTGTTTGATGGGACAAACAAAACGAGCATACTCCCAACTTCGAGAAATAAAAAACATATTTTTAAAAAATATAAAAACTTAGAGTCTTGGAGTCCGAGAAAACTGTCACCTTTTTCCAGCCTTCTGCTCGAGCGAGCAGAAAAGCCTCCAAAATCGCCATAACCTCAACGCAGAAGGAGGAAAGGAAGCCCGCGAACCGACACTGCCGACCCATCGGAGGAAGTCAACGCAAACCCAGAAAACGGCGAGCCCTGCTTAACGGAGCCGTCCGTGAAAACACACACCGAAGAGGACAGGTCCTCAGAGAAAAGCTTCTCAAAGGAACTCTGAGGGTCTGGAAAGCACGCAAGCCCCAAGCCCGACTCCAAGTCCACCGCAGGGCAATACATAAGTGCATCAAACCCAAACGAATAACACAGAGAGGCCTCTCCCTCCGGGAGAAATCGAGCCATCGTATTCACGCGGCGAAAAGCCTCCACCAACGGGAACGAGGCCACGCGGTTAACTCGGGTGGGCGCTTGAACTTTTTTCTTTACTTCCTCAAGCAACACTCGGGCCGGATGACCAGAATACATAAACATGCGCGACAAGAAGCTACAGCACAAGAAGGTGTCACGGACACACACTGGAAGTTCCCGGGCCTCGGCTAGCACTACGTTACACGGGGTGGACGTCATATAGCCCATCGCAACACGCAAGGCTCGCAACTGAATCTTATCCAGTCGGGACGAGAGAGACGTGGACACATTATGCATCAAAAAGCCCCCGTACTCCAAACGGGAACGGACCAGAGCTCGGTACAGGGAGTCAACAGACGGGAGTCGGAACCCCACCAGGTTCGACTAAGACAGCGAAGAGTTCTAAGCGAGTTAGCACACCGGTTCTCAACGTGTTGAATATGGGCCTTCCATCCTAAATTAGACTGAAACTCAAGTCCCAGGAACTTGACCTCCAAAGAGGAAGAGATCCAAACCCCCGAGACGGATATCGATCGTGACTGGCGTCTAAACAGAACGCGGCCCCCCACTCTAACCACGGACTTTAGGGCCCTATCGCCCGGGCTAAAGACACACAACTGAGTCTTAGGGGCCGACAGAGTCAACCCAAGCGACCCCAAAGTCAAATTCGTCTCCTCCACTGCCAACTCCACGCTTCTCAGAGCTTCCTCCACCGGAAACTCCGAGGAATACAGGCAAACATCGTCTGCATACTGTACGATTTTACAACCCGGGATACGTAAGCGGTCCAGCTTTGACACGTAGACTGTATACAGGAGAGGGCTGAGGACACTTCCCTGGGGAAGACCTCGAAAAACACAACGCACCAGCTCTAGTTCTCCGAACCTAAAGAAAAGTTGGCGCGATGAAGTAAGGTGCCATATAAACTTTTGGGTACGTTGCGGAACCCCCAGCAAAAGTAGATTATTCAGCAGGATGTCACTCAAAACATTGTCATACGCTCCCTGGATGTCTAAAAAGGCGGCCGCCACGGCCGAGTCCTCCTGAAAAGCTCCCAGGATCTCACCGTATAGAAGAGTCAGGTTGTCAACGCATGACTTCTGTCTGCAAAATCCAAACTGCGTGCCCGGAAGAAGGCCGTGCCACTCAAGCCACCAGCTTAAGCGACATGAGATCATGCGTTCCATGGTCTTACAGAGACACGAGGAGTGGGAGATAGGTCTGAACTTGCGGCCATCCGCTTTAGGGATAAAAAACACCAAGTACCTTCTCCACTCAACTGGAAACCAGCCCTCTGACAGGATGGAATTAAAAATTGTAAGAAGGACGTTTTTACCTAACGCGGAAAAGTGCTTAATAACCTGGTAATCAACGGAGTCCAGCCCTGGGCTGGACCCGTCATTGACATAGGCCAACGCCAGCTCCAGCTCCGTACCCGTGAAGGGTAGATCTAGAAAGGGATCCCGGGAGACCTCGGAAAACAACGGAGAAGACACAGGAACCCAGAGGGGGGAGGCACAACTCGTCAACTTGACTCCGGACTACTTGAGTCTTGGTGTCACTATACTCTCTGCCCGTCTCAGTTTTATTCCACCTGTAGTCAAAACGCTTGATGACGTTCCATACATACGCGGGTTTGATGTCCTTACGCAGTCCGGAGCAGAAAGTACGAAACCTCTCACACTTAATCCGCGCTAAACCTCTACGAGTAGCACTAACAACTCGTTTATAAGCGATAAAATCCTCCCGGAGCCCGGAGAATCGAAACCGTTTCCAAGCCGCCTTCCTCTGACGAACAAGCATGTCGCACTCAGCATTCCACCACAAACAAGAGGGATGGACAGATTTCCGAGGACATCCCGGGGGGAGCGCTTCTTCGGGGTGGCGGCCCCCACCGCCCCCTCCACCAACGCCACGAACGAAGAGTAGAGAACCTGGGGTTCGGCAGACAGATCTAGCGAGTGTCTAATCTCGTGGTCCATTACTTCTTGAAAAACCGACCAGTTTGTTCCCACCGAATAAAGACGAGGCGACCGTCGAGGTGCTGGCGGGGTACCAGGGCGCAGCCTCGACTCCACAAAGACCGGGAAGTGGTCGCTCCCCCAGGGATCACTCCCGACCCGCTAATTAAGCCGAAGAGCCAGACCGCTATGGGCGATGGAGAGGTCCAACGCCGAGCTAGACCTGCGGAAATCCCCTCTGTAAGTCACCGATCTATCATTCAAAACAACACAGTCTAGGTCCGTCAGGGCTTCACTCAAGGAGGAACCCGTCGGGCACAAGTGATTAGAGCCCCACTGAGGGCTATGGGCATTAAAGTCGCCACCCACAAAGAACTTCGACCCTCCAAACTGAGAAAAGAACAAGGACCATTCTCTTACTGAAATTAGCGGGCCCTGAGGAGGACGGTACCACGAGACAAGAATAACAGGCTCGCCTTGAAGGGAAACCTCCATGGCGCACGCCTCCAGCTTACCTGCGCAATCAAAGAGAACCGGGACTTGTTTGTACTTTACGGAGTTGTTCACCAGGATAGCGACTCTACCGCCACAGCGACCCTGACGATCCTTCCTCACCGTGTCAAATCCTCGCAGAATACAACTATTGTGGGCTTGTAGCCACGTTTCTGAAATTAAGAAAAAATTGTGAGATTCACAGTGTTTCGCAAGTTCGTTAAGATAAGGTAACAGAGACCTAGCGTTCCATTGAACGAGACCAAAGGGGTCATTAATCTTTTTCTTTACGCAATATTGAGTCATTATTTAACCGAACTACTTTTCTTAATATTATTGTTGTGTAAATCTATCGTATTACGAATACGCGAAATGAGCTTATCATAATCCTCAGCAGCTAGGATGCTGTTTATTATATCAGAGATCATTGTCCTGGAGGCGGATGAGAGCTTCTCCTCTGCCCAGAGGGCTGTCGAGGAGAAGGTAGCCAATCCCTGGGGTGTTCCCGACCGACGTCCATTCCACGCAGAAGGCTGAGATCCAGGGAGAAACGGAAAATTCTGAAGAGTCTTCTCGGCTACAGTTGAGCCACAGGACAAGGTGCCTTCCGCCAACTTTTTTGCCTCAAAGAACGGAAGGTTGTCGTATGCCATAATGCGCACTATTTCCGCTTGAATCTTGTAAGATGAGCAGTCTCTGCTAAGGGTGCCGTGAGCCCCCTCACAGTTCACGCATTTCTTGGCATTGATGCACGGAGATTCCCGGGCACAGTGATGATCGCCGGCACAGGTTAAGCACCGATCCTGTCTCTCACACGTTCTACTGAAGTGGCCGAAACGGCCACACTTGAAGCAGATACGAACCGATTGAACATATAGTTTGGTCCGGATTGCAGCCTTAAACAGCGATACTTCCTCAGGTATATCCTCACCATGAATCTCCAGACAGACAGATTCTGAGTCGAGCAGCTGCCGAGAGACGCGGTCTCTTCGCTTTAAGCGAAACAGCTTAACTATTAGCAATCGTGGGTTCTCGTCTTCAAGGTCGCGCTTCAGGTCCGTCAATTTATAATCTAGGGAAATATCCCGGATAACAAAGCGCCGGAATAGTTTAAAGCCCGGAATAAACGAAATAAAATTCATGTCACTCAACAATTTATTCGAAAGCACATTATTTGCAGCTGACTTAGACGGCAAATACACCCGCCAGGTATTACGGGAGTAGTTAGCTACACGTGTATACTTCACATTGGCTGCTGCTAGCTTGCGTACAAACTACACCAACGGCATGCGGTTATTTGAACTTTTTGAAGACGGCACTCGAACGTGTACGAAGAAAGGAGCCCGAGAGAAGGCATCGTACCTTTGAAGGCGGCAATCCGACGGGGCTCTGGAAGCTTCCGGCCGTGTATTAGGGCTCGGTAAAACCACACAAGACGAACTGCCAGCATCAGAATCCGATGGAAGGGTCGCCGTCAAGGCGTTCGTCGAAGAGCCCAACTCTCGAGCACCCCTCATTGGAAGGGATGCGACATGCTCGTCACTCATATCCTCGACAGACACTTGTCGCAACATAACTTTCTTTTTGTCTCCTTGTTTTGACTCCTTACCGGTCACCCCGCACGAACTTTTTGTATTCTTCAACTTTTCAGAAACATGATCGCAATCTTCATCCGTGGATTAATACGGCCTTTTCAGGTTATGCGTTTCAGGATCGGTCTCCATCCTGTTTTCTTCGAGGCGACCCCGCGAAGGAGCCGACATCAGGCCCGATGGTTGAGACAGAAACAACCGGAGGTCGTCCTGAATACTCTCGTACACCGGGGAAGGCGAGGGTTCGCCGCCCGGCGACGATGCGCGAGACAGGTTATGCGGCACAGACACGCTGTTGCCTTACACGCAGAGCGGGAAAGATGTTAAAAGAGAACCACTTCCGGGTAGGCAATTGAGAACGATGAGCCGGAGACAATACAAATTATCCGCGTAGCGCGAGAAGCCCGAAATAATAAGGCAGGAAAGCACAAAGAAGCGCGAGAAACGAAAAGACGTCTTCCCGCCACAACGGCTAGCCCGGAAGTCCTTTAGCCATATTTCTATGAGCCACTAGTGCTGCTATCTATTTGATGAGAGTGGTATTATTTCAACACATTGAGAGTAGTATTATTTGACGTTGATGCGTATTAATCTGTTAGTGACAGGAAGAAAGTGTACTTAAACCAGAGGAATTAATAAATAAAACTTGTATGATTGATCGTATAATCGATAATTATGAATTTGACACTGAAAAGTATATTAATCAAATTTCAGTTGAACACGATCATCCTTATATTGCAGCATTAATTTATAATATTATTAATTTAGATCAATATTCCATAGAAGTCATAAGTTACATAGCTGGATTTATTGTAAGACATTTAATTAAACATACATCATGTGTGATATTTGTGTTAATGCCTTAATTGATAATAGTAAATCAAAGAAAATTATACAAATAAAAGATCGTGGAAGTTTAACATATCCTTCAGAAAGCGTGATAAAAATATGCCTTGAAACAGAAAAGATTATCAGATTTGCTATAAAAGAAAATAATATAACTTTTAGTTAAAAATATTCCGTTCTTTATATTACACAAAATGTACTTTTAACTTTAAATATAATTAATATATTTGAAGAATTGATAACTCATTCATATGATCAAAACTTTTTAACATGTCATAGAATAAATTTAATTAAAAGTATTATAATAAAATATGTACAGACAAGATTTTTTTCTATTGTAAAACAGAATAATAAGAATATTAATGTAAGCAAAAGACATTTTTATAATAAATTAATATTATTTGCAGGACAGTAAATTATGTTTATAAGTTATTTTTTTTATTTACTTATTTATGTTATAAGGTGCTTGTGTAAGATTAAGAGGTATGTTTAGTTGTATGTTTTAGTAATATGTTGTGTTTATGTAATTTCCGTTTGTGTTATCAGTCAGTTTAAAATGCTTATTGTAAGGTTATTGGGGCTACTGGAATCCGACGCGAAGATCCAGTCGCCGGTCGCTACGCGAAATGTGATAGCGCGTCCAAGGACGCGCTGACCAAGGGTCGCACGCGCGGCCGAAAAGATGCAATGGTCTGCATTGCACTTTTTGGACACCGGGTACCGTCAGGGTTTTCCTCCGCCAATCATGATTGAGTGGCTGAGGTATAAAAGCCGGCATCACCTGTGCGTCGTTGGAATAATCCCGAGACGTGTCGCGGCCGAAGGCTCTGCTCGACAGAGCATCACTTGTGGGAACTTAGAATTAAAAGTCAAAGGTGAATTAAAGTGTAAACACGAGTTGACCAATAAAAGTGTAATTTCGACAACACAATAATCTACTGTTCTATTAACAAAAATCTGGTATCTTCCCGACGTTCCTCCTCGCGGCATCCGAAAGATCCCACGGGATAACATTTATTTACCTATATTTATTAAATGTTATAAATATCTATAATATAATATCTATAATTAATATTGATTAAATTTTGTTTTTTTGTTAGTTTTTTAAGTAAATATGTTTATTAGATTTCTTAAAATATCATTCTAGGCATTATTTCATCGAAGTATTGTAAAGTTTTAACAGATGACAATACTAGTGGCTCATATAAACATGGCTGCATAGTCTTCATCTTTTTTCGACAACGTTCCCTCCTTTATCTCCATGATTTCAGACGCTGCGTTTAGCCGTATTTCCAGATTTTCCGTTCTGAGACTGCGCACGAGCCACGTCTTTTGTGTCTTCCAGTCCTTAGTTCCTTTGTTCATTTTTCGTGATTCAGGCAAAAAAATTTGGATTTCCTGCCTCAGGTAATACTCAGGGCGATGTCCCATTGAGCGGAAATATATAGCGGAACGGAATGTGCGGAACCAGCTCGACCAATCATAGCCATTCCGTTTTCTTTCCTTCGCTTTTTCTATGGTTACAATTGGTCGAGCTGGTTCCGCACATTCCGTTCCGCTATAGATTTCCGCTCAATGGAACATCGCCCTCAGGTCGCTTAGCGCGAAAGAGGTAAAGTGTTTTATAAAATCTGTCGTTCTTACGACAAAAGGCGGCTTAACGGGTTAACACCCCGTGGCTGCGTCCCCGGCGACGCCATCTTGCCTTTCTGAAAGCAAGCTACAAAAGTTTAGTTTCGTCAAAAATTGTTCGTAAGCCTAGCAGTGATGTAAAACTTTTATTGGCTTTCTGTGTTCTGCTTCTTGGACCTAGTGCGACGGTCACGCGAGTGTTTACAAAATGACCAGCAAAGAAGCTGACGTTGATATGCTTGAGATGAGCTTCCCACCTAAGGAGGACATAATCCCCTCTTCTGTAAGCCAGGTCCCCGCTCTCGCGGCAGTACCTGGGGGCGATCGCGGCCCTTGCCGCGTGTCTTTAGTAAACGTCCCTTCCAGCTCCCTCGCTTCTACGGATTCTGGAAGTAGGGCTTCCAAAAAAAGGGACGGCGCGGGTTTAACCCCTCCCCCCAAACGTGTGTTTTCAACACTGTCTAACGGGCAAAGACAGTTACTTAATAGGTACCACACGAACTCCAATGGCCCGTTTATGGTCCATATTGAAACGTGTCGGTCACAGCTTCCTTCAACGGGAAGTACAGGGTCCACCAGAGACCAGGTGCAGGTAAAAAAACGGGTCCTCGCTCAGTGCTATTGGCCTGGGCAAAAGGCTTAACCGCCTCCTCTTAAACCAATTCATGCATGCGTTTGATTTACGCGTCGTTTGTAGAAATAGATTCTCAGTCTGCTTTCCCACAGGTGAGGACGCCAACCAGTTCGTGGGGGCTTTCCAGGATGTCGCCGGTAAAGTGACTCCTAATGAACAGTGGACGGCGCACGTCCCGTCATTTAGAGTGGTAAAACAGTTCGTCGTAAAAGGCGTGGACGAGGAGGAGACAGTTGAGGAGCTACTTGCTGGCCTACGTCCCCCTCCTGGGTAGGACCAGGAGTGGACTCCTCCCTTCGAGGCTGTCAGGATTACTCGCACAAAAAGGGGAAGTCCCACTTCCACCCCAAAGTATGTGAGTACCAACCAGTTCATTTTGCGGTTCCGCACCCCAGTGGTCCCTTGGTCGTGCCTATACATGGGGAAAAGGCTCCCGCGAACACCCTATGTTTATAAGGTCAGGCGTTGCGAGTTCTGTCAGAGGTTTGGTCACACTGTACATTCGTGCAAGCAATCCGGTGACGACCGACGCAGGTTTTGTGAGAAGTGCGGCAAGTCTGGCCATGCTAAACCAGACTGCCCTAATGTCCTTGATGAGTGCATAAATTGCATCCGGTCTAAGGCCAGTAACACCGGCCATCAAGCATCTGAGCTCCGCTGCCCTGTTTTCCAGAGGCAACGTGAAATTTATAAACTGATGGCTTACAGAGACCTTTCCTTCCGGGATGCGGCCGGTCTCTGTGACGGCGGAAACACTCTTTCTGGCTTGGAGTCTAATCCGACCAGTATTTCAGTACCTCTTCCCACGCTAGGGGAGTTTTTATCTGGAAACGGCGTCTTCCGTTTCTCTGGAACTGACAGATCTGGTTCCCCTTTCTCACAAAGAGTGACTAAAGCCAACCCGAGGGTACCCTCTTCGTTGGTTAGGTCTCCCCTCACTCCCGGGAACTCGGGGGGTCATCTGTACGATCCTTCCCCTACGTCTAACCTGTCTTACGCGGAGGTTGCTTCCCTAAAACCTCCCCCACTTGCTCGCTTTGCTCCTAGGTTGAGAGGTAGTAACGAGAGAGTTATCTCCTCCTTTTCACTCTCAACTAAACAAGCCTTACTTAATCATTCTCTTGTTGATTCAATCTCCAAAAAAATATCCTCGGGTAACAACCCTTCTAAGGATAAACCCTCTTCACCATCTTCTGATAAAGAGTTACTTATTTCTGCGTTTCAAAAACTCAACGTCACTTCTAGTACAAACATCTCGCAACTAAGCAATAATGACATGCAAAATATTGTCACGGAATTACTTAGGTACCTCTACGGTACTCTCGGGTCACAAAGTTAAATTCACTACTATTATCTGTGTATTATTTAATGAAGCCTTTCACTGTAGTCCAATGGAACTGGAGGTTGCTGTGTTCTGCAAAACCTACCTCGATGGTAACTCCATAATCACTTTCCCAAATCACAAAATAATATCTCACGACAGCAATCGTTGCGGGGGTGGAGTTGCCATCGCCGTTGCTAAACACATTAGATTTCGTGTTCCAGAAATTTCTCAGCTACTTGACCTCTGCATAGAAACTAGCATAGAACTCGTAGTTTTAGAACTGTTTCTCCCTAACTTTCAGTCTCTTTATATCTTTTCGTTATATAACCCACCTAGGGTTTCTTCAAACTACACGTCACCCTCCTTCTGGCAAACTTTCTTCCAGTTAAGCTCCAAATTCCAACCTGCTATAATATGTGGTGATTTCAACGGAAAGAGTCCGCTGTGGTGCACCACAACCCCCCCTCTCTAACAGAGAAAGGAAAAACATAGAACATGCGTTAATGAACTCTTCTTGGGTGGTTCTCAACAATGGTAGTAATACGTGGTCCTCTGCCGACCTCTCCAGGCGGTCCGCGATAGACCTCACTTTTGTTTCTGGCACGTTGGCCCCCCAGTGCTCTTGGAGAATGTGTGAGTACCATTACGGTAGCGACCACTTTCCAGTGGTCACTTCTGTCTCAGATAGATTTTCTGGCCGCATTGCGTGTCGGCCCTATTACTCTGTTAAACAAGTTAATTGGAGTGAGTTTCAATCCTTGTGCCAAGAAGGCGTGGATTCCCTCCCTCCATTAAACACCACGACAAATGTAGATAGTACCTACATTCGGTTAGTATCTCTCATAGATGAAGCACTTCTGAGTACGGGTGCAGTTCGCACAACCACCTCTAAGTCCTTTAGAAGACCCCCCACACCCTGGTGGGACGCTTCCTGCTCTGAGGTTTTTTCTCGTAAGAGGGCCGCCTTTGCTCAGTTTCGTTTTCATCCCAACATCAATAACCTAGTTAACTACTGTCAAGTGGCTAAAGAGGTGTCTAAAGCCTTAAAAAAAAAGAAACGCCAAGCCTTTCGGATTTTTTGTGGCTCTCTACACGCCAATTCTGATGTTGGGTCGGTGTGGAACACGGTCAAGGCCTTTTCTTGTGCACGCAATAAACCCAGAAACGAGAGTAACAAAAATTGCCTTGACCTTGAGGGCTTTCAGAAGACATTCGATAAGATTGCCTCATGTGACCCCCCTCCCCCTCAGAACCACCCCACTTTTCTTGAGTCGTTGAATCAGCTAAACACCAACCTTAGCAATGAGTATATGGATAGCCAAATTACTCCTGATGAGTATTATTCCGTGATAAAGTCCCTTAAAATCCGGTCGGCCCCTGGCCCAGACTTAATCACGAACTTCATTATCACCCAGTTCCTCCCGGCTCTCCATGTGTACATAATCAGTCTTCTTAATTTAATGTATTCTCGACAGGTTTATCCAACTGCGTGGAAAAACTACTTTGTCATTTTTATTCCCAAGCCGGGACGCAAGGGAGCATACAGACCCATATCTCTAGCAAATAACCTCCTCAAAGTAATGGAGAAAGTAATGTGTCGCCGACTTGAATGGTGGATTGAAAATAACGGTATTCTCTCTCCCCACTAGTTTGGCTTTAGACGAGGGCTCTCCTGTACTGATAGTCTGTCCATGCTTGTGTCTAAAATAAAAGCGGCTAATAACTCCAGACAGGTTACAGGTGCCGTTTTCCTTGACATCGAGGGGGCGTTCGACAATGTCGTGCCATCGACACTGCTGACCATGCTCCCTTTCTTCGGGATCCCCCCCCCCCAAATGGTAGCTTTCTTGACCTCAGTGGTTAGTCTCAGGAAGTTAGAAGGATACGCATCAGGAGTTTATGTTCCGACCCGAAACACAGAACGAGGATTGCCGCAGGGCTCTGTCCTGAGTCCCGCATTATTTAATATTTACATGTCCCGTGTCGAAGCCTGTCTACCGGCGTCTGTAAACGCCCTTATTTACGCCGACGATGTAGTGATTTTCTGTTCCAACCCCTCTGTTTCGTTTGTTGCCCAGCAACTAAATACCGCTCTCGACCAAGTACAGTCACACCTTGTCACCAGAACCGGAACCACGTGCGGACTTAGAAGCGTGGCAGGATGCAGAGCAAAACCAGGTGTCGTTCAGGGATGCACTAATAAGTGCCCAGATAAGTTACGAGAAGTTGGAACTCCGGAAAAAGGCAACCAGTTGGGCAAAACGCCTGTTAGACGAAATCCTGGATAGGATTGAGCCGAAGACAAGTTCCTGAAGCGGCCAAAGGAACTAATTAGGCTTAAGAAAGAACTTTGTTTTTGTTTGTTTTATTGTGTAGATGTATGCATATATATAGTGGTACTTTGTGTTTAACCATGTGTACTTACCTGCGAGTAAAAAGAAGAACTAGTACCTGAGTTGCCAGAAAAGTAAAGGCAACACTAGTTGTAAGCTCGGTTTTTGTTTTTTTTAGTATATATATCATTAAACAATAAACAACCAATCCTGAGTAACAGGAGTTATTGTTAAGAGTGTTATACGGTGTCATAGCAGATAGTCATAACGGGAAATACCTTTTTGCTAAAAGACGTTATGCGGTAGGTGGAAGAAGAAGCCTAAGTAGGGCTGAAGTTTGGTTTCAGTTTTTGTTAAGTTCTTCGTTTTATTTTAGTTTAGAAAAACGTGATTTTAAGCGTTAACTGCGTATATATTTTATTTTATGTAAAAGCCTGTAAAGTTAGGGAGAGGCTGTGTTTTAAGTAGGTTAACGCCAAAGTTTTTTAGTTTAAGAAAGTGTAGACTCACGGAGGCGAAATAAGCAAGCAAAGGATCCGTTGCGTAGTTATATGAAGGATTTGAAATTAGCAAGATGTTAAAATTTAAAAGTAGTTGTTAAGACAAAGTGGTTAATAAACAGGAACCTGATGGCCGTAACAACGCCAAGTAACGCAGGAAGAATCGTTATTGGACGTTTTTAGGTTTTTCATAAAGGTCGTGATTAAGGAAAAATTTTTGTGTTTTGTGAAACATAAGTCTCGGTGAAAGCTAGCCATGTAAAAATTTTGCCTTAATTAACGGGTTCAAATAGTTTGTTTAGTTAACAAATTATTTGGGTGGTTTCTTGTTTATTAGCTCTAGAGAATCCTGAAAATGTAAAAAAGTTTGCTTAACTCGCGCCCGGGAAGAATTCCCCGTTCTAGGAAGTTTGGTATACGAACGTACCTTAAGGCGCGGTTACCGTGGACCCGTGTGGGCAGGAGCCTTAAGGTCGAGAAGAAGGAGCGTCCACTCAGTCGATGTACGAAAACCGTACGATACGGATGCTTGTTCCTACAATCGTGCGAATTACCAGTTTTCCGCGGCTCATATGTTCGCTAATTAATATTGTAGTGATTAAACAATATATTCAAACACTGTGATAAGTGTAAGACTGTGGCTAATAAAGCATTTTGTACGTTTATGCATTAAACTGTGTATTTATCGCAAGTGCTTGTGCATTTGAAACACCTGCTATTCCTCAGGATCCCGAGGGTAGAATCATTCCCGTAGACGGAAGGAGGGCGGCCACCCTTGTTGCTTGGAGGCTAAAGCAACTGGCGACCGTGAAGATAACACCCAAACAATAAGTCCTTGACCATATTCACGCCTAACCCCGGTCACAGTGAAGGGGCTTGTCTTGTCGGCGTTATTGACGCCATCTTGTACACGCGTTCGTCTTTGTCTAAGACCCGGTTTCACAATTCGCGATTAACTCGAATTAACCGAAGTTCGACTTGCTGAGCTCGGTTTAACGCGTTCAATCTTCTTTGTCAAATCTTCGCTAACCAATCACAGTTCATGTTTAGGAAGAAAAGATGCGTTACGCCGAGTTCAGCAAGTTGGGCTTCCGTTAATTCGAGTTAACCGTCAATTGTGAAACCGGGCCTAATTCTCGTAACAAATAACGGGCCCACGAACCATGATTACTTATCTTCGGAGACATGACTATTTGCTAGTGTAATCTCACCGTTTCATTTCAGAATATTATTTTCAATTGTAAGATATCGGCAGCGCGAGGGCACCACCCGTCGGGTGATATAAGTTATTAGCCGCGCGCTCTAGCGAGGAGCCGAATTTCGGCCAATCGGCGTAAAATCAGGCGTGCCGTGCGCGCCGGTTATCCCGGCAAAACGAGGCGAGGACACTCTCCTCAGGATCGGTTGCGCGAGATAGACGTGTTGCCTGAGAGTCGTGCCGTTACCGTGTCGATTGTATCTCTCTTTGATTATTGTGTTGTATAAACAATTGAGCCTAAAATATATATAGTCTTTACAGTATTAACTGTGTGAATCGTTCATTAATAAACACCACGTTTAATCCTAATACGAAGTGCTATTATAAAAGAGTTAGCGGTGCACGTGAACGTGTACCAGCAACGCAGCCGCTTGTCCACGTGATAACCACGGCCGGAGAGACGGACTCCATCCGAAACACAGCTGTGTTGGTGTGGAATCCGGCGATCTTCATCACCAGTAAAGCACACAATCTGATATCATTGGTATTAAGCAATCACTATTTTATTTAATATTAATTTCGGGAATAATAGCGAAATATCTTACACAATTTTATTTTTCTTCGTCAACTCGCGATAGCGGCGACGAACGACTCACTCAATATGTTTTTCGACTTTCCAAACCGTGTTATGACTTCAAAGTCACGGCTGTTTTCATTGTCCGTATAACCGGCACTTCCAGAGAACAAAGACCGAATAACAGAAACAAACCAAAGTTTCCGGCCCGGAAAGCCGGAGATTCCAGGTTCGATTCCTGGCTGAGGAGTTTTTTTCGCAATATTTTAAATCAATTAGGGGGGGTATTCGGGGACTATCATATATGAGATGCAAAACTAGCATCCTATATGAATTTATGAATTGAAATTTCAATTCGAAAAAACACGTGAAAAACGTGAATTTACT
>NW_018021481.1:39455-41978 GCF_002006095.1 Pseudomyrmex gracilis
AAACACGTGAAAAACGTGAATTTACTTATATGTGCACACACATATAAGACATATTTTCCGCAAGACATCCTGCGCAACGGCTCCATAGACTGTTTATTTATTAAGTTTAATAGACTTCATGAGCCAGAGGACGATACTCATATTTAATATTAATTTAGAAACCAAAGTTACTTAGAACAAAAGCCAAGGACACCTTGTCCCTTGCACGACACGACAAATAACCAACGGCTCGACACGACTTTACGTATTACGACAATGACTAGTGTTAATTAAATAAATTATCTCGACACTCCAATTTCAATGCACTAGTTCACATAAATCTTTATTTCTCTTAAATACTCGTTTATATTACAAATCGACTGCTCGGTCCGCTCAGACGATACGACCGGCTTCTTATTATAATGAATTTCGACACACGGCACGACTGCTCCTTAGCGACCATCCGGTCCGCCCGTTACAACAGGAGTGGCTCCGGTTTTTCGGAGCACGAACACGCTCGCTCCTCGAATTCTCGAATTTTCCTACGGCCACGTGCTTTTCGCGTGCACGCGGTCGCTCGCAAACGCTACCGCTAACAGCGCGTCAATCGCAGCCACCCGGTATGTGGCGCCGCACATCGAATAATCTTACACTAGTAAAACAGATCAGAGAATCTATAAACTCAAAAGTGGCGACCGTGACAGGACTTTGCTATATCCCTAATTAGGATTAACAATAATCGTGGAATGCTAACCGTTAGAGAATCTACTTCGGCGGTCATTTTGTGTAGCTGAACAGGTCGAGGCAAGTTTGGAACAACGCAGTTAAAACAACTGTAAATAATTAAGACGGTTTAATGCTAAAGTCACAATAGGCGAATGTTAGAGAGTATTATTGACGTTAAAAAGTTGCAAAAATAAGAACTTTAATGAAAAATTTATGGTTTCGCGACTTTTGCGCATTTAATCTACACCACCTAAGGATTGCAAAAATATTGTTTATTTAACAATTAAAACTACGCGTGATTAAGGAAAAATTTTTGCATAAACAAGCCTATCACAATATAGTCCGCAAGAATCCAACGCGTTTGGTTTAAAATTAAGTTGCAAAATTAAACCGCTAAAGTTACGAGAAAACCAAGTATATATGGCTAAAGTCTATATGCTTAGTTAACAAATACCAGATAATAAAATTTGCTTAATTAATTCGTTTAACAAATTTCGGTATAAAATAAAAGTTGAGATTAAGGAATGAAATATATCCTAAACAATTCTCCTACCCTAGTTAACAAATTACAGGGGTCAAGTTTTTGTTAATTGTTAACTTAAGTAGTTACTTAACAAATAAAATAACTTGCAAACTATAAGTCCGAGAGGCACAAGACTTGGTGTGTAACCTAAGGGGACATCGAGCAACAATATCCGGAAGAGAAAACCGGAAGTCATCGACCATTTTTTCCGAAACCGGAAGTGGTCACTTAAAACAAATAAATTAAATAAGAGCGTTTTACTGAGGCATAAGAAACGCCTAGTAGTGAAATTAATGCTTAATCTGTTAAAAAATTTTACTCCTGTAAATACGTTACTTAGACCGGAAGTAATCAACTTTAAACCGAATAATCGAGTTTTCGTGCGTTATTACATTCGTTAAACGATTTAAACATTAGTATTCACAATTTCATTGACTAATGGTTGTTTTAGTTTCGAGACGTGATGTACGAGATATTAGTAATACTTAAGAAAAATACTTACCGATTAAGAGTTCAAAACGTTGTAAAGACTAAGGTAACAGCTCGATACATCTGAAAAGGATAAAAGAAATTATTAATTAATTCATTAAAATTTTATCTACGACAGAGCGATTAGTTAAAGTAAATGTTAAGACTCAAAAGGTAACTTACCGGTGATAGTTAAATCGCCAACACCTGAAAATAAAAGAGAAAATTATTAGTAAAGTTAAACAAAATGTGACGGGGCCAGCCCCGTCACTTGTATATATGTAAATATTGTTAATTCTTATCACTTCTTTTCTATCGTTGTTCTTATTACTATTACTATTATTCCTATTACTCTGTATTCTTTTTTGTTTGTATCTTTCGATTACATTCATTAATTATTCAGTTACTACATTTATCCGTATATGTTCATTATGTTCCCGTCCTCGCGCCGTAATATAGCAAATAATATAGTTCCGACCGTTCCACGCGTCAAGCGACAGTTCCGTATACCGATCTATATTACAAGCCGCGGAAATATAGCATAGAAGAACGCACGTGGACCTGTGCCCGTGCGACACGGCACAGGTGCGTGATTAGCGCGCAAACAACCGCATACCGCACGCCGACCCCGGACGGACCATAGGCCGCTCCGGGGTATAAAAGCCGAGCGATTTCGGCAGTCGAGATCAGTTCCTGCTCTCTAGTTCGAGGCGTTGTCTTGAGCTAGAGAGTTCCTCCGGTGCTAGAGGCGTTGTCTCGAAACACCATCTTCCGATCCTCCGATCGAGGCGTTGTCTCGATAAACCCGGTGCTAGAGGCGTTGTCTC
>NW_018021481.1:42268-44228 GCF_002006095.1 Pseudomyrmex gracilis
TAAACAGTCGTTCTCACGACTCAAACGGCCGTTGTCACTGCCACACCGAAAACAGTCGTTCTCACGACTCAATCGGCCGTTTTCACGGCCCGGAACATCCTCCGGAACAGACCTTCCCCGTGTATATAAACCCCGTAGAATTAAGATAGTTGTAAGTCCGCCGTGCCACCCTTTATCTGCCGCCGCACCGATTCATATTCCAACGCGGTTTGACTCGTCGCGAATCTTTCCATAATGAAATCACCGCGCCGATAACACCGGTCCCGGTAAATATCCGTTGGCAGGGTACAGACCTTCCCCGTGTATATATACTCCGTAGTATTAGGCTAGTTATAAGTCCGCCGTGCCGCCCTTTGTATTCTGCTGCACCTATTCTCAACGTGATCCGACTCGCCACGGATCGTTCCGTAGCGAAATCACCGCACCGATAAAACCGATACATAAATATCTGTTGTAAATACCGCGCTAACTAGATACCATGTAAATACTCTAATAAAGTGAATAAACCTCCGCTACATTTCAGAATTCAATTAACCGAGTGTCGCAATTTCACGCCTTCCCCTCTCCGATCCTTGGCGCTGACCGAGCTGTCCGGCAGGCGGAAGGCCGGGCGAAGCCGAAAGAAAATCGGCTCCGTTACAATTTTTCGCCGCTGCAAGAAACTTCCGACGGATACAAACATATATTAGTAGTGGTGGATGCATGTACTTGTTTTACATGGTTATTCGCGACGAAGTCTACCGGGTCAAAAGAAGTAATCAAAAATTTGAGATTTTTGTTCGAGATTTTCGGAGATCCGAAAAAGTTAGTTTCGGATAGAGGTACCGACTACACATCGGAAGAGTTTGCATTATTTATTAAAAAGCATCGAATTAAACATCGTTTAGTCGCAGTAGCGGCTCCGTGAGCCAACGGGTTAGTAGAAAGGGTTAATCGTTTCATAAAAGCTTCATTAAAAAAATTAATTGAGAACCCGCACGATTGGAAAACCCATCTGAATACAGTGCAATACGTACTTAACAATACGCTACATACAAGCATTAAAATGTCACCTGCAAAACTGTTTCTAGGGTACGAGCTGAGAAATCAGTCTGATATTGATTTAGCTGATTTGGTTAATTCACTGGTAAATACATCTTACGACTTGGTCAAAAAGAGACAGAAAAATTATGATATTGCTTTAGAGACAACTAACAAAATTAAACAATATAATAAAACGATATTTGATAGTTCCCATAAACAGCCATCTAAATATCAGACCGGTGATTATGTGTTAGTGAGAGACACGCAATATAAAAAAAAAGAAGGCGGAAAGCTCAAACCTAGTTACAAAGGCCCTTATATGGTATCTAAAATTCTGAGAAATAATCGATACGTAATTCAGGACATACCGGGATTTAACATAACATCAAGGCCGTATAACAGTGTTTTATCTCTCGATAGAATTAAGCCGTGGGTAAAACCTATTGTAAATAGTAATGATTAACATGCGATTATAAAAAAATGCGAAAAGCGATAGATTTAGACAAGTTAATATTAAGTTTCTTTGTTATATATATTAAAAAAAAAAAAAAAAAAGTGTTGTGCGCCAATTTTTGTATTAAAAGATAAGTTAAAGTGAGGCCATTGAGCAATGTGATGAGACATCACTGTCATTGCTCAATGACCTAGTTAGATAGCAGGAAGGCAGCAGTTCTAGGAAGAACTGCTGGTTGCCAACAGGGCGCGACACATCGCCGCGTTGTGTGAAGTGCAAACGCAGCATGTGTCGGCACCGGCACCGGTAACTAGCACGGCCGTTGCTAGGACCGGTGGGCCTGCTGAATCAGCGCGATCGATTACTATAAATCGATCGCGTAGATGAAGCAGAGAGAGACTGAGTTGGGACTGCTAGCTCACTGTGTGGCTCCGCAAGCCGGAGAGTTTACCGCAGTGAGACGTAGCCGTGTAAAGAAAGTTG
>NW_018021482.1:0-1298 GCF_002006095.1 Pseudomyrmex gracilis
CAACTGTTCATAAAGTTATATTGTGGCACATGCATGCTTATAAGTAAAATCTTGTTACGATTGTACGTACACACAAGACTTAATATAGTTTAAAAGAACTTACAGATTTTATTAGTGCATGCAGTAAATTGTTTGACGATATGTAGAAAGTAAATAGAACATGNAAACAATGTACAATAATAGTGTTATATTATAATATGTTAAATACATTAAAATTTACATGTATATTTATATAAAGACATACAAATATACGTTTATAATTATATAAATATAAGTACATTTAAACGTATTACATGTATATTCTTGAAGTATCTACAAATAAACTTCATGTTTATAGAAAATATTTAACCTTTAGAGAACGGGAAAATTTTGGTTCAAATCGACCTTTTAATTTACCCGTAATGTATGTATAATTTTATCGGATTAGTCGGTACAAGTTCTTAACCTGGTAGGTGGTCGATATTTCGACCACTTCCGTCCCTAACGGAAAAGCCAATATAAAATTTTTTTTTTGTTTTATTTTATCGTTTTACTTGATATACCTATGGTTTTTGATATGCTGAGTATGAAAATAATAGTAAAAAAAATCTTGAAGGTGTCCTTGACTTTGAAAATAGCCATTTCAAGGTCAAATTCTTTGTTTTTTTTGCTATTTCAGTTTCAAAGTATATATATCTATGATTTTTGAAGCGCTGAGTTTGAAAAAAATAGTGAAAAAAATTCTGGAGGTGCCCTTGACCTTGAAAATTGCCATTCCAAGGTCACATTTTTTTTTTGCTATTTCAGCTTCAAAGTATAGAACTTTATGTTTTGTGATGTGCTAAGTACGAAAAAAATCTATAAAGTGAAAAAATCTATAAAGTGAAAAAATCTATAAAGACATGCTTGACCTAAAAATTACGAACCAAAAGCGCAGTGAACTATATACATAATTATATACATAATTCAACAGTTTTTCAAAAAAAAACTAGGAGTTCTGTTGAATGTTATAGAAGAAATATTCCGACTTTCGCTCTTAGCGTGAACCAGGACCAACAACGTGGACGTGGCGAAAAATGATCCCTTTGGGGTGCTAGATTATCGTGAGTCCCCTCGCCTCTCACGATCGGGGTGCTGGATTAGCGTGAGTCCCTTCGCCTCTCACGTATTGAAGTGTTTGACTTTATGGTAACGTTTGCTGTGTGTG
The DNA here is from genome assembly GCF_002006095.1 of Pseudomyrmex gracilis. Classification (NCBI taxonomy): domain Eukaryota; kingdom Metazoa; phylum Arthropoda; class Insecta; order Hymenoptera; family Formicidae; genus Pseudomyrmex; species Pseudomyrmex gracilis. The sequence continues at coordinate 1,187 of NW_018021482.1, forward strand.
GTATTCTTTGAAGCATGGTGCTACACATAGAGGAACATCACAAGTGGAACACATGTACATCGTTCGAGATTTATCGTTACGCAAAGTGCATACGTGGCACCTTCGACTTGTA